>NW_027210276.1:0-87304 GCF_027789765.1 Dendropsophus ebraccatus | reverse complement strand
TTATAATAATATGGTATTATAATGTATTTTCATCTCTAGAATGCTTAAGGAAATCCACTAAATGGAAACTGCGAAGCTGGATTGCCTTATGCATTTTCTATAATTATTGCCACTATCTGATGTTTTACTGTGCACCAGTCTCTGAACTGGGAATTCTAGAGTCTTCCCTAATATGTCTTATACCTATTACAGTATAGATTATTTGCTCTCTGCCCTATCATGTCAACCCTTGGGGATAGAAGTGCTGAGGCATCTGTAATTTGGGGTAGTTATTCAGAGAGAGGCACACAAGATAAAAGAGAGCCTTCCGAGAAGCTTCTTCCAGGGCCTGGCCTGGGGGCCAGGACCCACCTGTGGGTCATTACCTTGAATCAGAGTGTGCATGCAGAACTTTATTCTTTTCAGCACACCTGACCTCCTAGCCATGTCTGGCTAGTGTACTTCGTGGTGAGGCTGCGGTAGAGTCAGGCAGGACAACCCTATCAACACTGGGCAACAATTTTCTTAAAGTCCTGAAGGTCATTGCAGGATCAAAGTCAGTGGCTAGGTAAGCACAGATACCCAAAAACTCTACTAGGTGCTAGGACTCCTTAGAGGTCACCCCAACGCCTAACTTTTCCCACTAGGTGGGCCTACGTTGTAGTGGTGACTGGTCTAGTGTCACTTGGTGCCCACAAGACAGCATTAAGCGCATGTGCATTCCATGGGCGTAGGTGGTCCTTCTAAAAGGAGTACCTTAGGGTTTGTGTTTGTGGTTTCTCCGACAGTCCACTGCCACCCACCACCAGATTAACAAGCAGCGTTACAAGTCTAGTTCAAGCACCAAGTATATTCAGAGACTGTAGATTCTATTCTTCCACCAGTGAGAGGCTGTGATATTGTCAAGTATTGTACTGCAAACAATAAGCTGTGAAGTATATCCAAGTCTATATTATATCCAAAGGTTACCCAACTCAACTCAAGAGGTGACCGGTAATATACGGGAAGGGTGTACATCTGCAAGCCTGGATTAGATGGTGAAATCCAGGCAAAGTTGTGTGGTTCAGTAGAGCTATTCTGCTGGACTATATATTCGTATAAACTGGCCCTGGATTTCATAGGTGCGTAGTAGAGTGTGGAGGCATTGGAAGGTCCCATTACAATCCCACCTGCCGTTCCCTCCAAATTGCTCCAACATAAAAGGTGGCACAGAGGGAAAAGAAATGCTGAGAGCTTGTGGCCTGTTCACACACTGCTCTGTAGAGCTGCTATTGAGTTAGAGCCCAGCTGGTCAGGTGTGTATTTTGTATCCTCCTAGTACCAGGAGCTACTAGCACTTGGTATCGTCTCAGTAAATAGGGACAAGAAATAGCATAGGAAAACTCAACACGTTCTACTTGGAGATGTCTATAAGAGCATGGTTGGCAGACGTTGCAGTAGATTATACCTCAGTAAGCATTACATGGGAGATGTCTCCAGGTGTTCTCTAATAAGACATCTCAGTAGACACTACCTGGAAAGCTATTACAGTATTGATTTTTTCCCTGTATAAGAACTGTTGTTAGTGCATCTAGTATATAAGATCCAATCTTGTTCTTTTGGTGGTCCACATTCTTCTTTGTCTCCTGGAGGTACCCCGACATCCTCGAAGGACAGTTATCTGCCCTCTATTTATGTATTGATAAGAATTTGTTCTACTTTGATGACCCGTGACAATTCAGATTATTTGCGAAACATGGTGGTCGCACATGTTTTCAGGTATTTTAGTGAGTTGGCGGGTACAAGGGACTATCCATAATTGGCTGTAACCCTGCCCCAGCATGTCCATGCTATAGACACATAGCAGGAGCTCTATACAGGAGAACTAGAAGTACCAACATGTCCATGCTTTAAAACACAAAGCAGTGCTCCTAATGGTCTCACCTGACCATGGACACACAACAAACTGCACCGGAACAGCGCCAGGAAGGAAGGTAAAAGACAAACCTTCCTTCTTGGCTTCTCCTGTGCAATGGGGACATATCAGCATGTTAGATTAAAAGGGTTATATGAGCTCCATAGCAGGCACACAGCTGCAGATCCCGGCAGACAAGAGTAATGGTGCAGAGAGATTTATCTAACAGATTTTTGAAGCCAAAACCAGGAACAGACTATAAAGAGAGAACAGGTCATAAAGGAAAGAGTGAGATTACTTCTCTTCAAAAAATCCATTCCTGGCTTTGGCTTCCAAAATCTTTTAAATAAATCTGTCTGTATAAACGCACCCTTAGGCTATGTTCACACTACGTAAGTCTCCGAACGTATAGCGTTCCGTGAATAAGCGGCCGGAGACTTACGTAGTTTGCGTAAGTATGGAAAGTATACGATCTACGGCTGCACAGTTCACACTACGTAAGAACTTACGCCCGGATCGTACGCTGCGCCGTAAAAAATGAACCAGACCATTGTTTGAGGACGAAAATGCCGTAACTTACGCCGTAGCGTAACATGCGGTCCCGTACGTAGTGGTGATTTCTTCATTTTTGCACTTTTCTTTGCCGATCCAAAAGGTTCTGTGGGGTGTCCGGGCTAGCCGAAGATATCCCAGTAAAAGACCGCTGTCGGATCGCAACGTAGGGCGCTCGGGAAGCGTAAGTAGACTACGGGCGTAAGTTCGTGGACCGTACGTAGCCGGCTGCAACTTACGTAAATCCCCGGCCGGACATATACGCGTATATGTCCGGCCGCGAAGATATGCGGCCGGACATATACGTAGTGTGAACATAAACGAGCGCCGTTCTGCTAGATCAGCGCTCGTTTACTGGGCCAATTCCACGGCCTGGTTATCGTTAAACAAGGGCTGCAGGGACAATGTTACTGATGTCCTTGCAGTCCTAGCTTAACTAGTATACATTACCTATGCAGGGTGCAGGGCTCCTCTTCTCCCGGGTCCTGCGCGCTCCTCCAGCGTCAGGGCGGCCTGTCCCGGCTGACAGGCCACTCAGCCAATCACTGGCGTCCCACCCAGTGATTGGCTGAGTGGAGACAGGCCGCCCTGACGCTGGAGCGCGGGATTCGGGACCCGGGGAGAAGCAGGAGAAGAGGAGCCCTGCACCCTGCATAGGTAATGCAAATCGTTAGTCGCCGGCCTCGCACCGCTATTCCACGCAGCAGTGTGCGGTCGGCGCCCGACAAATATAGGTCCTAACCTATATCAACGATCAGCCGATGACAACGATCATCAGCGGATCGTTGTCTCTATTCCGATTCGGCCGATCATCGCTCCGTGGAACAGGGCCCTTAGGGAGCTATGTGACAGGCAGAGATGTGCCAACCAGTCCCTGTGTACCAGGCTTATACATCTAGGGGTAGATTAGATGGTCAGAAATCCCTTCCCCCGCTAGTTAAGCTCAGATATGTGGCAGCTTTTCTAGTCTTATTATGTCAGTGTGGTCAGATCCAGGGATGAGCTGTGGTTTGTAATCACCCATAGAGGCCGGGCCTCCCCTTCCCTCTAACTGGCTGGGTGCGGGATTTCAGCTCAGGATGGAACCGTCCAATGTGAATATGCCAAAGTCCGTGCCTGGTAAACAATGTGGGCAGAGCAGTTCTCTATAGTGACCACACGGTGGCGCTATTGTACTACTTATTATCCCCACAGCCTGTATCATTATGTCGTATCTACAGACGGACAATAAATGACATTGTAACAAGGAAGGAGAGAATGGATACAATGTATCTCATCTACAGAGGGGAAGGTTAGAAGTTACATTGTACTTTGGGGTCCAGAGATACATTGTAGCTTCACTCGCTGAGATTTCCCATCAACTCCACAACGTCCCCATAGCCAGGACAGCGCCCCCGCCCGCAGCTCCTCCAGCACTGCAGCCAGTGTTAGACTAGGATAAGTATATAGGAGAATAGGGGGAAGCGGCGCTGACAATGCCGGAGCCGGGCACAGGGAGGAGGTCACAGCTCAGTGCTGCCTCCTGGCGGATTGTCCCGGTAACCAGCGGCTATATTGTGCTATATGTGACCTCCGGCCGCTAATGTAATGTCCAGCTCCGGCCACGTCCATGCAGCAGCGCTGAGTGTGAGCACCGAGCACCTCGCCAGGAATCTGCCCTAACCCCTGCATGTCCGGAGCGGTGACCTAGAAAGCGGCAAGTACTGTCACTAATAGTCATCGCACCCCAGTATCCCCCATCCCAGAAACCACCGCCGGGAGCGGGGAGGCCGCGCTGCATCATAGGAGAACACCGGCCACCAGGGGGCGCCACACCGGGAGATCACGGCGGCTGCTGAAGCATCACAGAGCCCGGAGGGAGATACACGGGGAACCCCACTGATCTGTACAAGGCAACAAACAAGCATCAGCCCCAGAAATCCTAAAACCTATATGAACCCCACCCGGCCATAGCGGCCCTGACCCCCCTAATAACGGACATAATAGCATCAGAAGAGGGAAATGGCGGCGACAGTAATAGAATAGGCGGGAAAGAGAATATCAACATTACATCTGTGTTCAGCCAATCAACGGAGAGTAGGCGGGGCTGAAGCTCATTGCAAAAAAAAGACACGCCCCCAGTGTGGAATCATGTACTCAGTTCTCTGTCAGGTCCGCCTATTTCCTATATAAGCAAGGACTCTAAGCGCGTTCTCTTACAGTTGTTTCTTTACAGCTCAGAGAATGTCTGGACGCGGCAAAGGAGGAAAAGGTCTCGGTAAGGGCGGCGCCAAGAGGCACAGGAAGGTGCTCCGGGATAACATCCAGGGCATCACCAAGCCCGCTATCCGCCGTCTTGCTCGCAGGGGAGGCGTCAAGAGAATCTCCGGCCTCATCTATGAAGAGACTCGCGGTGTCCTGAAAGTCTTCTTGGAGAATGTGATCCGCGACGCCGTCACCTACACCGAGCACGCCAAGAGGAAGACCGTCACCGCCATGGACGTGGTGTACGCCCTCAAGCGCCAGGGCCGCACTCTCTACGGCTTTGGAGGTTAATTCCGCTCCCATTCGGCTCCATCTCCACAACCCAAAGGCTCTTTTCAGAGCCGCCCACGTCTTCTATAAGAGGCTACAATTCCTGGGAACCATTGCTGTGGTTGGCAGTGTGCAGTCTCGGAGGGGCAGCAATATGGGGTTTGTGAACAAATCAAGATTAAACATTATACATATAAAATAAGTCACCTGTAGATGGCGCTAAAACTCTGAGCTTTGAATTTCAAAATTCCCGCCCGTCGCACACCCGTTCTTTGTTTGGTCGCAGTCGGTCTTACTCCCATACATAATAGAGATGTCGGAGCTCTATACTGACTGCTCTCCTCCTGCTTATCTTTACTGTCAGCACTCAATATAACCCGGCAAGGGGGATAATTGTTTTGGGGGGAAAGCTTATATAATACAAGACCGCCCCCAAGGACAGAGTTCTCATATTCCGGTTTTGTCATTGGGATAGTGGAGCAGAAAACACGTATATGGAATGTACTGTAGTTATGTAGCTCCGGTCTCCTGAAATAAAAGGCACTGCAAGAATAGCGGGCGGGCTCCTCAACATGCTGTGCCGGGGCTATAGGGTATAATACTGCTCAGCGATGTAATACCACCACAGCCAGCAGGTGGCAGCGTCACTGTGCAGTATAGTAGGCTAAGCACTATGCAGGCATGTCCTCGGTGTCCGTTGTAACGGGGGAAACAATGAGAGAAGTCAGCACGATCTGCGCTGATGAATGGGCGGCGGCTGTTACATTTATTAGGCGGAAATCGGGGATGAGAACCTTCACCTAATTGTATAGAGACAAAGTAAAAAAATGGAAATAACCGCATTGTGTGTAACCGAACAGGAGTGACGTAAGAACTTCCCATTCATAAATACAATGCAGTAATAACTCAGCAGTGACAGTAGGTGTCGCTGTTCTCCCATATATCACACCGCTACATAGTAAAAGAAATCTTACTATATATAGAAGATATTTTTCATCATCATAATCATCATCTTGAACACGTAGATCAGTTAAGAAAAACAGAAAACGAACTAGCTGAATTAGATACAACTACGGGAGAAGCTCCAGCTCTGTTCTAGACAACGTGGGTGGCTCTTAGAAGAGCCTTTGGGGTGATAAGAGAAGAGGCAGGAGGCGAGCCGCTCACTTGGCGCTGGTGTACTTGGTGACGGCCTTGGTGCCCTCGGACACGGCGTGCTTGGCCAGCTCTCCGGGCAGCAGCAGGCGCACGGCGGTCTGGATCTCCCGGGAGGTGATGGTAGAGCGCTTGTTGTAGTGAGCCAGGCGAGAGGCTTCCCCTGCGATGCGCTCGAAGATGTCGTTGACGAACGAGTTCATGATGCCCATGGCCTTGGAGGAGATACCGGTGTCAGGGTGGACCTGCTTGAGCACCTTGTACACGTAGATGGCGTAGCTTTCCTTCCTGCTCTTCCTTCGCTTCTTGCCGTCCTTCTTCTGGGTCTTGGTCACGGCTTTCTTGGAGCCCTTCTTGGGCGCTGGGGCAGACTTGGCGGGATCAGGCATGATGATCACTCACAATCCTCCTTCACTGGGACAGAGAAGAATGCTGCTCTCCCCTCCCGCCGCAGCCCTATTTATACCCAGCCCATGCAAATGAGGGCTGCCGCTTGCTCGACCCTCTACTGGAGGAGAGAGTCACCTGACCGGGGAGCGCGTCATAATCCCCGCCCACAGCCGGCTATTGGCGTACCTACAAGCAGGCTGCCCGTTGGCCGGATTCAAATCTACCCAATGACAGGAGGCGGAGGGCGGAGCAAGGAAGTATAAAAAGCCGCAGACGCCGGGAGAGGGAATCTGATCGTGAAAGCGCACAAGCTCGATAATGTCTGGACGCGGCAAACAAGGAGGCAAGGTCCGTGCTAAGGCCAAGACCCGCTCCTCCCGGGCAGGACTGCAGTTCCCCGTCGGTCGTGTTCACAGGCTTCTCCGCAAGGGAAACTACGCTGAGAGGGTTGGCGCCGGCGCTCCGGTCTACCTGGCCGCCGTGCTGGAGTATCTGACCGCTGAGATCCTGGAGTTGGCCGGCAATGCCGCCCGGGACAACAAGAAGACCCGCATCATCCCCCGTCACCTGCAGCTGGCCGTCCGCAACGACGAGGAGCTCAACAAGCTGCTGGGTGGGGTGACCATCGCCCAGGGAGGCGTCCTTCCCAACATCCAGGCCGTGCTGCTGCCCAAGAAGACCGAGAGCAGCAAAGCGGCCAAGAGCAAGTGAGCTCCGCTCATCCATCCGGTACCGTCCGCAACCCCAAAGGCTCTTCTAAGAGCCACCCACCTCCTCCTCATACAGAGCTGTCACCGCTATTACATATAACACATGACTGGTAGAGGCTGCAGGGTATCGGCGCTGCCGCATACAGACAGGGGCGCTGTTACTAGTAAATGACACTGACCTTTAGTGACGGCTCCTCCCGGCCCCTCTCATCTCTACCTACAGCGCCCCCAGGACTGACTGCAGAGGGAGTGTCCCCTCGATGTATCTGCTGCGGAGCATCATAACCCCCATCCTCCTCCTACATGGGTGTCGGAAGGCATCGGCCTCACTGCTCGGGATCCCCCTGACCTGTTACTAGAAGTTTCGTCTTCCCCGGGGATCAGCCAATCAGCGCGCAGTATCCGGGCTGTTGGACGGTTTGTATTTCCCGCTCATTGTACGGCTATCAGCAGCACAAAGCTCCCCGCAGTGTTAACCCTTCAGTCCCCGCTGTATTTCTGGCTCCTATTGTTGCTCAGATACCACTCCTCCTCCGATCACAGTGACCACGTCCTAGCTGCCAGGAGACTGATGACACCGGGAGGGATACACTGCAGACACCGGAGCACAGCACCGCGCACATCACACAGCCACCACATGTAGTCCTGGGCGATCTCTTACACAGCAGACACTTAGGGGTTATTCCCGGCACTTACACTCTCTCTCCGCCAGGGGGCGGCCTGTATCCGCATACTGTGCTGGGGAATGGGCGGCGGCTGTTACATTTATCAGGCGGGAATCGGAACTTTCACCTAATTGTATAGACGCAAAGTAATAATGGAAATAACCGCATTGTGTGTAACCGAGCGGCAGGAGTGACGTAACAACTTCCCATTCATAAATAGAAGGCAGTAATAGCTCAGCAGTCACAGTAGAGAAATCCTGATCCCCCAACAGCCCCCAATAACCCCGGACCATCACTTCTATGTCTCCTATATACCTGCTGAGACCCTCACATCCCCCATGTCCGGTACACACACCTGCCTATAATTCATTGTTTCGCCACATCTCATCTCATAATAATTACTAATAAACATAAATCGATAGAGAACAGCAGTGTTGATTTGTTGTTTGTGCCAGTGTTATAGTTGAGCTGAGGATTCGTTACTTTGTGCTGTTACCGGGAGCAGAGTTGTCTTTTCCTCCCATTACTCATACTGCACAGGGCTCCTTGTACTTCTATTACCTACCTTTAGTTGTTGTACCTTCTATTCACTATGTATCTCATTACTTTGTATCACTATATAATGCTGCTATTACTGAGCTGAGGGTTCGTTGCAGTGTGTTCTGCTGTATTTCCCTGCGCACAGATGGCTGCTACATGATGTGTTGTACACGATGTTATGTACATGCATATAGCCACACTTGCATTGGTGATTCATTACTATATGTTGCTGTGTGTTGATGCTATTGTTGAGCTGAGGATTTGTTAGAGTGCGTCTCTCTCTCTCTCTCCTTTCTCTCTCCCAGCACAGTGACTGCACAGTAAGTGCTCAGACTGAGGTGATCTCCATAGTGGCAGGGAAGGACCTACAGGCCTTTGTTCTGTAATGTTATTATGTTTTGTTTCTGCCATCTTGTGGTACATAGAGGTAACACATGGTAGAAAGCGCTGACGGGCTTCCTGCTCTGTTTCTGACCACTTGTTGTAGTTCTGATGAGTAGTCAGACTGTTCTATTTCTATCCACTGTGCTCGGCCTATTCCCTGGGTTATATTATTCTCCATGTGATGGGATCTCTTGTTGGATTTAGATAAAGTTATTGTGGATTTTGTTGTCTTTATTGGTGGTTTTTTTCGTGTTCTTTATTAGTATTAATGGTTTTCCTGCCGATTCATAGAAAGGTGAATAGTTTCAAATAAGCATTAAGGTCAATACGGAGAAGGGGGGGGGGGGGGGGGGGGGGGGGGGGGGGGGGGGTGGTATAAAAGTTCTCCTAGTGTCAAATCCTGATTATTGTACAGTGTAACGGCTGTCTTTATTATTATTATTAATAATAATAATAATAATAATAATAGGTGTATACGGGGGTAACAATTCTCCTCATACTTTTTCCTGCTCTACTATGCTCCAGGGTCTCTTACAGTCCGTTTTAGTTGGTTACTATTTTTATTGTATGTCGTTCTGATCGGGATATTCAGATTATTTATTCTATTCGTTTTTCTCCCTTTTATTTCTTCTCCAATAATGATTCCCTCCTTGTGGTTTCCTCCTCTCCTTCACTATCGTCCTTATTGCTGAACTTGTTTGTTGTTGATTCTCTCGAAACCCACAATGAACCCAAATGTATCAGTTCCATCACCTAAAGGTTTCTTCCATTGCAGGAATATTAATAATCAATACACTGTATAGGGAATATATAACTCCTTTGTAAGAGCAAAGTAGTTATATTATTTATATAGTGAGGGCAGGAAGAGAGAACATCAGTATAATATACGGAGGAAACACAAGGCCGCCCTATGTCCCGGGATTATACAGAAACACCCAGAGTCATTTGAGGGATCAATGCTGATTTATAACTATTCACCTTTCTATGAATCGGCAGGAAAACCATTAATACTAATAAAGAACACGAAAGAAACCACCAATAAAGACACCAAAATCCACAATAACTTTATCTAAATCCAACAAGAAATCCCATCACATGGAGAATAATGACATATATGCCTGTAATGCCTCAAAAGCTACCAACCAATCAGGGGCGTTTGGACATCAGGTTTAACTTATAGAAGGGGGCGATCTATAACAACAGCCATAACCCTGAGGAAGGCCGACGTGTGAGCTGCAGCAACGGGTAGATACTTATTGTCTATAAAAGATCCATACAGTGACGTCACTAACTCATATACACTTACATTGCAGAGACGTCCCTATAGCCAGGGGTTCTGCAGAACCTATGGCAGAAGTGAAGTGGCGCATGCGCTAAGTACAATTCTCCTGATATTTCGCAGTGTACCATTTTATTGGAATTCCGGGGTCCCTCCTCTTCTTGTAGAGCAGCAGCAGCAGCAAGTGCTTAGTGCTGGGGGAAGTTTCTTTAGTCTTACTAGTTACGGCAGGAATCCTCCGTATTATACACTATATTTATACATGACCGGGCAGGGAGCGAAGCCGCCGCCTGTGTTACCCTCCCGGGCTCTCCCTAGCTCCAGGCCGTCCCCGCATCGTCCATTCAGCTTCCAGGACGGTGGGAATTGTAGAAAAGATCCGTGTGACGGTGACCGGTGCCGGGAATAGAAGGAAGGAGCCGCCGCAGCGGATTTATCCTCCCGGATACACAGAGATGTGCAGTCCGGCAAGACTTATGGCGGAGATCCCGGGGTCTCCTCCCGGCTCCTGCCCAGAACCTCCGCCCGTGACGGGCATAATCGGTCAGGGAGGATGTCCGGGAAGAGGGAATCAGGGAGAAAGCGAGATCACCTGTCCGGTTCTAACCGAGAAAGGGCTCTTCTCCCGGGCAGGGAAACACAAGGGGTGAGCGGAGAAGAGCTGAGACTTGGACGGGATGGGGGCGGGACCTGTTTTCTGTGTCAGCCAATAGCAGCTCAGGCCGATGGCAGTTTAGCAGCCAATCACAGGCGGCCGCTGTACATATAAGAAGCGCTGGCGGCTGCGGCCTCAGCATTTATCTTCCAGGATAACTTTTTCCTGTAAGCGATCACACGATGGCAGAAACCGCGCCAGCCGCTGCTCCTCCCGCCGAACCGGCCGCTAAAACCAAGAAGCAGCCGAAGAAGTCTCCTGCGGGGGGCGCCAAGAAGAGCAAGAAACCTTCCGGTCCCAGCGTGTCCGAGCTGCTCGTCAAAGCCGTGTCTGCCTCCAAGGAGCGCAGCGGGGTGTCCCTGGCGGCCCTGAAGAAGGCTCTGGCTGCCGGAGGCTACGATGTAGACAAGAACAACAGCCGCCTGAAGCTGGCCATCAAGGGGCTGGTGACCAAGGGGACCCTGCTCCAGGTGAAAGGCAGCGGCGCCTCCGGCTCCTTCAAGCTGAACAAGAAGCAGCAGCAGGAGACCAAGGACAAGGCGGCCAAGCCCAAGAAGCCTGCCGCAGCCAAGAAAGTGGCCAAATCTCCTAAGAAGCCGAAGAAGGCTCCGAGCGCGGCCAAGAGCCCGAAAAAGGCCAAGAAGCCTGCAGCGGCCGCTGCCAAGAAAGCGGCAAAGAAGCCGAAGGCTGCTCCCAAGCCCAAGAAAGTCACCAAGAGCCCGGCTAAGAAGGCGGCCAAACCCAAGGCTGCCAAGAGCCCGGCTAAGAAGGTCGCCAAACCCAAGGCTGCCAAGAAGAGCCCGGCTAAGAAGGTCGCCAAACCCAAGGCTGCCAAGAAGAGCGCAGCTAAGAAATAATCGGGAGCCTCGCCCTGTACTTTACCCCCACAAAGGCTCTTCTCAGAGCCACCACCTCCTCCCGGCAGAGCTTTATGACCTCCCCCACATAAACTAGTGTCTACACTCCCTCCCCGTCTGTAGGACGTCACAATATCCAGTCAAACGCGGTCCATAGGGTCTAGCTCCCCTTCTGGCAGATAAGAGAGCCACTTCCATAACATCAGTCAGTAACCAACCGCGCGCACTTGTATCTATTTGTGCCGCTGTAACACTTTGTAGTGTCAGTATTTGGGATAAGAGAAAATAGCACTTGTTACAGTGTGGTGGTAACCTGCAGCCATTAGAACTCGAAGCTCTCGCCACAAGGTGTCGCTGTTATACTGTAACACAATGTAGCTGTCATGTGAGTACACCACGATTGTAGCCTGCTGTAATAAACAGACGGGATGTGAGGAGACTACTGATTCGGGCCGCTGTGAGCATGCACTATATATTGTAGAGGCATTCGGTTAATCAGGGTGAACGCCCGAGACGCGTCACCGATTCATGGATGAGGGAACACGGGGGAGGGCGCTGTTACCGGGAGTTCCTTCCTTCCACCCGCTGAGAGGGCCGGATGGGTCCGCCTCTCCTGAATAGATATTACCGACCCAAAGCAGCAGCTATGTTCTGGCGGGCTCGTGGATGTATAAATTAGCCAATGGGATTCAGGGGGTGTGGTTTACAGCAGCCAATGAGCAGGACACCAGCACTATAAATGCTCTGCCTTTTCCTCCGCTCCCATCACATCTCAGTTGTGCCCGTCTACAGAGCATAATGGCCAGAACCAAGCAGACAGCCCGTAAGTCCACCGGTGGGAAAGCTCCCCGCAAGCAGCTTGCCACTAAGGCCGCCAGGAAGAGCGCTCCCGCTACAGGTGGAGTGAAGAAGCCGCATCGTTACCGTCCCGGTACAGTGGCCCTCCGTGAGATCCGCCGCTACCAGAAGTCCACCGAGCTGCTGATCCGCAAGCTTCCCTTCCAGCGCCTGGTGAGAGAGATCGCCCAGGACTTCAAGACCGATCTCCGCTTCCAGAGCTCGGCGGTCATGGCCCTGCAGGAGGCCAGCGAGGCTTACCTGGTGGGCCTGTTCGAGGACACCAACCTGTGCGCTATCCACGCCAAGAGGGTGACCATCATGCCCAAAGACATCCAGCTGGCCCGCAGGATCCGTGGGGAGAGGGCTTAGATCTGCCCCGGGCACCGCATACACCACAAAGGCTCTTTTCAGAGCCACCAAATCCTCCCTTAAAGAGCAGCAGAACTCGAACTCCGCCTTACATGTCCCCGACCCCCTTCTCCTTCCCCCAGCACACGTCAGTCTGCTGTCGTTAACCCTCTCTGCGCTGAGCTAGATGTATTCACTATAGTGTTATAACACGTGCTAGATAAATGTTCTCGGTGCTGTTCTCCGGTGACTGCAGTGTCTATTGTGGCTGTTACAGGAGATCAGTCTCCCCACGCCCGTCTCCTGACAACTGTGACCCGGGTCAGGTTTCTATAGAAGAGAACACGTGGTGTCAGGAGGTGCCAAAGGAATGGCCAGTTACAATCTAATGAGCAATAGGGACACAAGGGCCAAATGACAAGGTTAAGATACAAGACATGGGTCCAGTCCTATCTAGTAGAACCCCCTCCCATCGTGGTGCATGGACACATATACAGAGTAGTCACCGGTAGGGGGCACTATACACGTGGGATTTCCCTGACACTACGCGAGGGCAGGTGGTGCTGAGTATATTGCTGGCTCGGGGCTCTTGATGCACTTGGTTCCTGGGCAGCTGGGATTTCTATCGTGACTTTCTATCTTGGTTTATTACTTTACTTGCTTATTATTTGCTTTACATGCGCGCGCTCCTTCTATCGTACACGGACGTTCTGTGACCGTTTTGTCAATCTCCCCGTTCTTTTCTTGCTTTGCTTGCTTTTTTTTTTCTGCCAGAATCGCATTAGAAACTGGTGACACTAAAAGCGGGAAACTAGCAGCGACGGTTACAGAAAGGGCGGGAAGTTTAAAATCTCCATGTTCAGCCAATCAGGGAGGAAGGGGAGGGGTCAATGATCCAACGTTGCACGTAGGGATGTCCCGGAAGTGAGTCATCTGTGCGGTTCTCTGTCAGGTCCGCTTATTTCCTATGTAAGCAAGGACTCTAAGCGCGTTCTCTTACAGTTGTTTCTTTACAGCTCAGAGAATGTCTGGACGCGGCAAAGGAGGAAAAGGTCTCGGTAAGGGCGGCGCCAAGAGGCACAGGAAGGTGCTCCGGGATAACATCCAGGGCATCACCAAGCCCGCTATCCGCCGTCTTGCTCGCAGGGGAGGCGTCAAGAGAATCTCCGGCCTCATCTATGAGGAGACTCGCGGTGTCCTGAAAGTCTTCCTGGAGAACGTGATCCGCGACGCCGTCACCTACACCGAGCACGCCAAGAGGAAGACCGTCACCGCCATGGACGTGGTGTACGCCCTCAAGCGCCAGGGCCGCACTCTCTACGGCTTCGGAGGTTAATTCCGCTCCCATCGGCTCCATCTCCACAACCCAAAGGCTCTTTTCAGAGCCGCCCACGTCTTCTATATGAAAGGCTACAGATCCCGGTCCTCTCGCTGCCGTGTCTATCGGTCCCTGGTCAGTCATGTCATAAAGGGGTTTAGCGAAAGTAGGGCACAAACAATCCAGCCCTAAAGGGGTTCATCTTTTGTCTGATGACTGAAGGGTATTGTGTCAGAATATCGGGGGTCCCGCCAATTTGATGGTGATTAACCCTTCCGTATCTGCATTGTTTTCTGCTATATTGGGTCTTTATAAAGACGTTCACAACTGATTTTATCGAAATGTATCTGTTCGATTGTTTATAACTGAATTGGATTGAAAGGCTGAATTAGTTTTTTATATGAAGTCTCAGAAATCATTGAACAATAAACATGCGGAGGGAATTATTAGATCTATAAAAGCAAACCAATCAGTAATGTCCGGAGACTTGTGTGTGTGCACGAGGCCCAAAACATCTCCTCCTGTCCCGGCAGCTTCCTTCTAGTCCATTAGGACCGGAGAGACACAAATGACCTGGAGATAAAGCAAGTGATTTCAGAAGGTCAGGACGGATTGAGCAGCAGGTATGGTACATGGATAAGAGCTGATTTCTATAAAGGAATAGATTGGGAATATGGATATAAGAAGGGAACAGCTCTATGATATGTTCTGTAATCCCAGCCACTCGTGTCATTATTAATCTCTGAATATATAATCGAGAATAGGGCAGGATTGTGCAATATATGTGTGAATCTAAGAGATTCCAATCACCAGAAAGCAAATCACTGTACAGCAACTTGTCCAAATGTTACTGTATGTAATGTAGCCTTGTTATGTTTTAAATTATTATGCTGTTCCTATTTTAACAAATAATGTCCCTGCAAAGTATTAGACTTCATGAAGGCCACTGCATACATAACTGCACTATATAATGAATATTTTAAATCTAAAATATTTTAGATGTAGTATCCATAAAATAAAAAACACAAAATAGTCTGAAATATAAATATAGCAAAAAGAAAATAACATGGATGATAATGTATTAATCCATGTACATACTTTCTTGTGTCTCTGTCCTGCACCATTTCCTAGATCCCTGCTTGCTGTCAGTAAATGGAATCATTCGGGATCCTTCTCACAGCAGAGGGTCTGTTACAGTTGTATGTGGTCCAGGACAGTCATTAGCCTGGATACAGTCCACCTGCACCGATACATTGTAGCACAGATGACTTTATCACTCCAGAGACTTGTGTAGCATTATAACAGGTGTTCAGTATTAGGTCTGCACAGGTTTTCTGGATGTGAACAAGGATCTTTTAGTCACTGACAGCCAGCAGAGATCTTGGACATGAAGAAACTGAAACACAAGCCGGCTACACAACCATATCAGAACTTTTCATTATACAGTGATTATATTTTATTTATACAAAACTTTATACCAGCGGTCTGCAAATGGCGGAACTGATGGGGAACTACAACTCCCAGTATGCCCTGGCAGCCTGTGAACAGACAGACAGTATATATCACATGAATAAACAGACATGTACCTCCCTCTGTGTAATGGTCTTTATACCAGGGTGACTCCTACCTGAGAGAACATCAGGGGGACCAGGGAAAGGTAAGTATGCATTATTTTCCTATATACCTTCAACAGCAGACAGTCCATTAGACAAGTTGTTTTGTATGTGTCAGTAAAAACAAAAACTGGGCAAGGCTTAGATATGCCATCGGTGTTTGCATCAATGTACTGAGAAACCAGCACTGAAGTAGTCTTAAAGCAAGAGGGTTTTTTATGCCTGGATACTTTCCCCTGAACAGTTCCAGAAAAACATCCAGATAAAGGTTGTAGGTCTTGTAGCCACCACTAGGGGGAACTGGCTGCAGGTGAATTCCTTATTGAGTTTAGTCACAGCTGTAAAAATCTGCACAGTGAGCGGCCCCTGGTGGAAAACAGCATTGCCTGCACCACCCCAAACATTATCATCATCATTCATCAATACTCAAAATAATAAAATGACATTAAATAGTCCCCACTAGAGATGAGCGAACTTAAAGGGCAACTCCAGTTTAAATCAACTGGTGTAAGAAAGTGCCAGAGATTTGTAATTTACTTCTATTAAAAAAATCTCAAGTCTTCCAGTACTTATCAGCTGCAGCATGTCCCACATATCTATGCCTGTGTCTATGACATACAGCAGCTGATAAGTACTGGAAGACCTGAGATTTTTTTTTTAATAGAAGTAAATTACAAATCTCTGGCACTTTTGGACACTAGTTGATTTGAAAGAAAAAAAAAAATCACTTGAGTTGCCCTTGATATTTACGAGCTGAGATTCATTCCGAACTTATTGCAGAGTTCTAAACAACTTTTTAATAATGGCAGTTGCGCATCTTAAAAAAAAAAAAAAAAAAAATTGTACGCGCACCTGTCTGTGCTCCCCCAGTGTATCCAGTCACCTGCAGCCCGTTCAGCCAATCACTGACTGAGATGGGATAGCACCATGACCAGTGATTGGCTAAGCGGCCTGTCACTCTAGTGACTGCAGTGCATCTCCATGACAGTGAGTACCGGTGTGATCAGTCTCCTGGCAGGTAGGACGTGTTCACTATGAAGGGGTCTCTAAGAATCATGGAGCAACAATAGGAGCCAGAAATACAGTGGGCGCTGAAGGGTTAACAGTGCTGTCCATGACTTCTCTATTACACGGCCATTATTACAGCATCTCAATAAGATAAAAGAACTTTCTGCATATTACCAGTGGCGGTCTTTGGCACCAAGCACACCAAGCGATCGCTTGGGGCCCCCAACATCCAGGGGGGCCCCCACGCCCCGCTCTTGTGCTCAAGACCGCTGGACATGGCCGCTGCCCCGCTCGCTGCTGCCATCTGAACTGTAAATATAAGCACTCGTAATGAGCGATCATGGTTACATGCAGCAGCACTGACAGGGCGGGAGACATTGGCCCCCTTCCTGTCAGTCACTCTTGTGGCCGCAGGAAGGGTTTTCCCTGCGGTCACAAGTGGCAGCTTTGTCCTTGTGGTGCTGGCGCTCCAGTGACATCACTGGAGCATCGGCGCCAGGACAAGGAGAGTGCGGCCTCTTGTGATCGCGGGGAAAACCCTTCCTGATGCCACAAGAGTGAAGAGAAGAGGAGATGCCCGTACCCAGGTGAGTATAAGTGTTTGTTTTATTGTGTTATATACTATATGGGAGGGGGAGCACACAGGGGCCTGTGTAACTGGGGGAGCGCACATCTGGGGTCTATATAAATGGGGGAAGCACACAGGGGGGCTATATAACAGGGGGAGCACACAGGGGGGCTATAGACTACTGGGGCTTCACAGAGGGGTCTATATACTACTGGGGGCAGCACACAGGGGGTCTATATACTACTTGGGGCAGCAGAATGAGGTCTATATACAAATTGGAGAGCACACAGGAGGTCTAAATCCAAGTGGGGGAGCACACAGGGGGGCTATATACTACTGGGGGAGCACACAGGGGTCTATATCCAAGTGGGGGAGCACACAGGAGGTCTATATCCAAGTGGGGGAGCACACAGGGGGGGCTAAATACCCCTGAGGGAGCACACAGGGGGCCGATATACTAGTGGGGGAGCACACAGGGGTATATACAACTGGGGGCAGCACACAGGGGGTCTATATACAACTGGGGCAGCACACAGGAGGTCTATATACTTCTGGGGGAGCACACGGGGGGCTATATATAACTGGGGGAACACACAGGGGTCTTTATACTACTGGGGGCAGGACACAAGGGGTATATACTATTGGGGGCAGCACACAAGGAGTATATATTACTGGCGGTAGCGCACAAGGGGTATATACTACTGGGAGCAACACACAGTGGTCTATTGTTTTGGAACGCGTGTCGAGGGGGGGCCCCAGACATAACTTCGCTTGGGGCCCCAGAAATGCCAAGACCGCCCCTGCATATTACTTATATATAACTACTAAGTCTATACAGAGATATAGAGCTCTGCATGAGAAGAGGGAACTCCGACCACTATAAATATAACTTCTAACCAGGAGAGACAACAAAATGATCTTACAAGTAAAAGGAAGGAGGCCTGAAGATGTCACTCACTGTTCCGGAGAGCCTAGATCCCCCGTATCGCCTATACACATGAAGAAAGACAATCACTCAGAGGGGTCTCATAGTTTATTACTGGTTACATCATACATGGAGTCCAATAAACTGGATAGGATGGAGAATCTTTGCTTTCAAATTCAATGACTTTACCTTTTGGTCCTTGCGGCCCTGGAAGACCCGGATCTCCTGCAGGAAAGTAGAAATGACAAATTATATCTGTATAGAACTAGGTCACAGAGTAGGAAGGACTGGAGAAGTATGGTGGAGTAAGGAGGAAGAATACAGACAAGATACAACCATCAGACGAATAGAGGGGTGGAGGATATTATGGAGGTTGGTGAAGAGATCTTTCCAAGGGTTGGCAGGTGTTCTGTCTATAGAGTTCCCAGAGGACCTAGATAAAACACATTGTATAGACATATAATGTGCACTAGCAGTGTCCCAGAGTGGGTTTCCACTGCTTTAATGCAGCATATGTAGGTCAGTACATGAATGCTAGAATGATCTGGGGCTGAATGATGTAGTTTGCACTCCCACCACCAGATGTCAGAATGTATTTTCACTCTCTAGAATGGCTTAAGGAAATTCACTAGAATGGTTAACTGCGAAGCTGGATTGCCTTATGCATTTTCTATAATTATTGCCACTATCTGATGTTTTACTGTGCACCAGTCTCTGAGCTGGGTATTCTAGAGTCTTCCCTAATATGTCTTATAACCTATTACAGTATAGATTATTTGCTCTCTGCCCTATCATGTCAACCCTTGGGGATAGAAGTGCTGAGGCATCTGTGATTTGGGGTAGTTATTCAGAGAGAGGCACACAAGATAAAAGAGAGCCTTCCGAGAAGCTTCTTCCAGGGCCTGGCCTGGTGGCCAGGACCCACCTGTGGGTCATTACCTAGAATCAGAGTGTGCATGCAGAACTTTATTCTTTTCAGCACACCTGACCTCCTAGCCATGTCTGGCTCGTGTACTTCGTGGTGAGGCTGCGGTAGAGTCAGGCAGGACAACCCTATCAACACTGGGCAACAATTTTCTTAAAGTCCTGAAGGTCATTGCAGGATCAAAGTCAGTGGCTAGGTAAGCACAGATACCCAAAAACTCTACTAGGTGCTAGGACTCCTTAGAGGTCACCCCAACGCCTAACTTTTCCCACTAGGTGGGCCTACGTTGTAGTGGTGACTGGTCTAGTGTCACTTGGTGCCCACAAGACAGCATTAAGCGGATGTGCATTCCCATGGGCGTAGGTGGTCCTTCTAAAAGGAGTACCTTAGGGTTTGTGTTTGTCTTTCTCCGACAGTCCACTGCCACCACCACAGATTAACAAGCAGCGTTACAAGTCTAGTCAAGCACCAAGTATATTCAGAGACTGTAGATTCTATTCTTCCACCAGTGAGAGGCTGTGATATTGTCAAGTATTGTACTACAAACAATAAGCTGTGAAGTATATCCAAGTCTATATTATATCCAAAGTTACCCAACTCAACTCAAGAGGTGACCGGTAATATACGGGAAGGGTGTACATCTGCAAGCCTGGATTAGATGGTGAAATCCAGGCAAAGTTGTGTGGTTCAGTAGAGCTATTCTGCTGGACTATATATTCGTATAACTGGCCCTGGATTTTATAGGTGCGTAGTAGAGTGTGGAGGCATTGGAAGGTCCCATTACCAATCCCATTTGCCGTTCCCTCCAAATTGCTCCAACATAAAAGGTGGCACAGAGGGAAAAGAAATGCTGAGAGCTTGTGGCCTGTTCACACACTGCTCTGTAGAGCTGCTATTGAGTTAGAGCCCAGCTGGTCAGGTGTGTATTTTGTATCCTCCTAGTAACCAGGGAGCTACTAGCACTTGGTATCGTCTCAGTAAATAGGGACAAGAAATAGCATAGGAAAACTCAACACGTTCTACTTGGAGATGTCTATAAGAGCATGGTTGGCAGACGTTGCAGTAGATTATACCTCAGTAAGCATTACATGGGAGATGTCTCCAGGTGTTCTCTAATAAGACATCTCAGTAGACACTACCTGGAAAGCTATTACAGTATTGATTTTTTCCCTGTATAAGAACTGTTGTTAGTGCATCTAGTATATAAGATCCAATCTTGTTCTTTTGGTGGTCCACATTCTTCTTTGTCTCCTGGAGGTACCCCGACATCCTCGAAGGACAGTTATCTGCCCTCTATTTATGTATTGATAAGAATTTGTTCTACTTTGATGACCCGTGACAATTCAGATTATTTGCGAAACATGGTGGTCGCACATGTTTTCAGGTATTTTAGTGAGTTGGCGGGTACAAGGGACTATCCATAATTGGCTGTAACCCTGCCCCAGCATGTCCATGCTATAAACACATAGCAGGAGCTCTATACAGGAGAACTAGAAGTACCAACATGTCCATGCTTTAAAACACAAAGCAGTGCTCCTAATGGTCTCACCTGACCATGGAACACACAACAAACTGCACCGGAACAGCGCCAGGAAGGAAGGTAAAAGACAAACCTTCCTTCTTGGCTTCTCCTGTGCAATGGGGACATATCAGCATGTTAGATTAAAAGGGTTAAAGGGCTTATATGAGCTCCATAGCAGGCACACAGCTGCAGATCCCGGCAGACAAGAGTAATGGTGCAGAGAGATTTATCTAACAGATTTTTGAAGCCAAAACCAGGAACAGACTATAAAGAGAGAACAGGTCATAAAGGAAAGAGTGAGATTACTTCTCTTCAAAAATCCATTCCTGGCTTTGGCTTCCAAAATCTTTTAAATAAATCTGTCTGTATAAACGCACCCTTAGGCTATGTTCACACTACGTAAGTCTCCGAACGTATAGCGTTCCGTGAATAAGCGGCCGGAGACTTACGTAGTTTGCGTAAGTATGGAAAGTATACGATCTACGGCTGCACAGTTCACACTACGTAAGAACTTACGCCCGGATCGTACGCTGCGCCGTAAAAAATGAACCAGACCATTGTTTGAGGACGAAAATGCCGTAACTTACGCCCGTAGCGTAACATGCGGTCCCGTACGTAGTGGTGATTTCTTCATTTTTGCACTTTTCTTTGCCGATCCAAAAGGTTCTGTGGGGTGTCCGGGGCTAGCCGAAGATATCCCAGTAAAAGACCGCTGTCGGATCGCAACGTAGGGCGCTCGGGAAGCGTAAGTAGACTACGGGCGTAAGTTCGTGGACCGTACGTAGCCGGCTGCAACTTACGTAAATCCCCGGCCGGACATATACGCGTATATGTCCGGCCGCGAAGATATGCGGCCGGACATATACGTAGTGTGAACATAAACGAGCGCCGTTCTGCTAGATCAGCGCTCGTTTACTGGGCCAATTCCACGGCCTGGTTATCGTTAAACAAGGGCTGCAGGGACAATGTTACTGATGTCCTTGCAGTCCTAGCTTAACTAGTATACATTACCTATGCAGGGTGCAGGGCTCCTCTTCTCCCGGGTCCTGCGCGCTCCTCCAGCGTCAGGGCGGCCTGTCCCGGCTGACAGGCCACTCAGCCAATCACTGGGTGGGACCGCTGCGGCCAGTGATTGGCTGAGTGGAGACAGGCCGCCCTGACGCTGGAGCGCGGGATTCGGGACCCGGGGAGAAGCAGGAGAAGAGGAGCCCTGCACCCTGCATAGGTAATGCAAATCGTTAGTCGCCGGCCTCGCACCGCTATTCCACGCAGCAGTGTGCGGTCGGCGCCCGACAAATATAGGTCCTAACCTATATCAACGATCAGCCGATGACAACGATCATCAGCGGATCGTTGTCTCTATTCCGATTCGGCCGATCATCGCTCCGTGGAACAGGGCCCTTAGGGAGCTATGTGACAGGCAGAGATGTGCCAACCAGTCCCTGTGTACCAGGCTTATACATCTAGGGGTAGATTAGATGGTCAGAAATCCCTTCCCCCGCTAGTTAAGCTCAGATATGTGGCAGCTTTTCTAGTCTTATTATGTCAGTGTGGTCAGATCCAGGGATGAGCTGTGGTTTGTAATCACCCATAGAGGCCGGGCCTCCCCTTCCCTCTAACTGGCTGGGTGCGGGATTTCAGCTCAGGATGGAACCGTCCAATGTGAATATGCCAAAGTCCGTGCCTGGTAAACAATGTGGGCAGAGCAGTTCTCTATAGTGACCACACGGTGGCGCTATTGTACTACTTATTATCCCCACAGCCTGTATCATTATGTCGTATCTACAGACGGACAATAAATGACATTGTAACAAGGAAGGAGAGAATGGATACAATGTATCTCATCTACAGAGGGGAAGGTTAGAAGTTACATTGTACTTTGGGGTCCAGAGATACATTGTAGCTTCACTCGCTGAGATTTCCCATCAACTCCACAACGTCCCCATAGCCAGGACAGCGCCCCCGCCCGCAGCTCCTCCAGCACTGCAGCCAGTGTTAGACTAGGATAAGTATATAGGAGAATAGGGGGAAGCGGCGCTGACAATGCCGGAGCCGGGCACAGGGAGGAGGTCACAGCTCAGTGCTGCCTCCTGGCGGATTGTCCCGGTAACCAGCGGCTATATTGTGCTATATGTGACCTCCGGCCGCTAATGTAATGTCCAGCTCCGGCCACGTCCATGCAGCAGCGCTGAGTGTGAGCACCGAGCACCTCGCCAGGAATCTGCCCTAACCCCTGCATGTCCGGAGCGGTGACCTAGAAAGCGGCAAGTACTGTCACTAATAGTCATCGCACCCCAGTATCCCCCATCCCAGAAACCACCGCCCGGGAGGGGGGAGGCCGCGCTGCATCATAGGAGAACACCGGCCACCAGGGGGCGCCACACCGGAAGATCACGGCGGCTGTTGAAGCATCACAGAGCGCGGAGGGAAATACACGGGGAACCCCACTGATCTGTACAAGGGAACAAACAAGCATCAGCCCCAGAAATCCTAAAACCTATATGAACCCCACCCGGCCATAGCGGCCCTGACCCCCCTAATAACGGACATAATAGCATCAGAAGAGGGAAATGGCGGCGACAGTAATAGAATAGGCGGGAAAGAGAATATCAACATTACATCTGTGTTCAGCCAATCAACGGAGAGTAGGCGGGGCTGAAAGCTCATTGCAAAAAAAAAAAGACACGCCCCCAGTGTGGAATCATGTACTCAGTTCTCTGTCAGGTCCGCCTATTTCCTATATAAGCAAGGACTCTAAGCGCGTTCTCTTACAGTTGTTTCTTTACAGCTCAGAGAATGTCTGGACGCGGCAAAGGAGGAAAAGGTCTCGGTAAGGGCGGCGCCAAGAGGCACAGGAAGGTGCTCCGGGATAACATCCAGGGCATCACCAAGCCCGCTATCCGCCGTCTTGCTCGCAGGGGAGGCGTGAAGCGAATCTCCGGCCTCATCTATGAAGAGACTCGCGGTGTCCTGAAAGTCTTCTTGGAGAATGTGATCCGCGACGCCGTCACCTACACCGAGCACGCCAAGAGGAAGACCGTCACCGCCATGGACGTGGTGTACGCCCTCAAGCGCCAGGGCCGCACTCTCTACGGCTTCGGAGGTTAATTCCGCTCCCATTCGGCTCCATCTCCACAACCCAAAGGCTCTTTTCAGAGCCGCCCACGTCTTCTATAAGAGGCTACAATTCCTGGGAACCATTGCTGTGGTTGGCAGTGTGCAGTCTCGGAGGGGCAGCAATATGGGGTTTGTGAACAAATCAAGATTAAACATTATACATATATAACCGAGTGAAAAGATCCACCACTAAAATCAGTCACCTGTAGATGGCGCTAAAACTCTGAGCTTTGAATTTCAAAATTCCCGCCCGTCGCACACCCGTTCTTTGTTTGGTCGCAGTCGGTCTTACTCCCATACATAATAGAGATGTCGGAGCTCTATACTGACTGCTCTCCTCCTGCTTATCTTTACTGTCAGCACTCAATATAACCCGGCAAGGGGGATAATTGTTTTGGGGGGAAAGCTTATATAATACAAGACCGCCCCCAAGGACAGAGTTCTCATATTCCGATTTTGTCATAGTGGAGCAGAAAACCCACGTATATGGCATGTACTGTAGTTATGTAGCTCCGGTCTCCTGAAATAAAAGGCACTGCAAGAATAGCGTGCGGGCTCCTCAACATGCTGTGCCGGGGCTATAGGGTATAATACTGCTCAGCGATGTAATACCACAACAGCCAGCAGGTGGCAGCGTCACTGTGCAGTATAGTAGGCTAAGCACTATGCAGGCATGTCCTCGGTGTCCGTTGTAACGGGGGAAACAATGAGAGAAGTCAGCACGATCTGCGCTGATGAATGGGCGGCGGCTGTTACATTTATTAGGCGGAAATCGGGGATGAGAACCTTCACCTAATTGTATAGAGACAAAGTAAAAATGGAAATAACCGCATTGTGTGTAACCGAACAGGAGTGACGTAAGAACTTCCCATTCATAAATACAATGCAGTAATAACTCAGCAGTGACAGTAGGTGTCGCTGTTCTCCCATATATCACACCGCTACATAGTAAAAGAAATCTTACTATATATAGAAGATATTTTTCATCACCATCATCTTGAACACGTAGATCAGTTAAGAAAAACAGAAAACGAACTAGCTGAATTAGATACAACTACGGGAGAAGCTCCAGCTCCGTTCTAGACAACGTGGGTGGCTCTTAGAAGAGCCTTTGGGGTGATAAGAGAAGAGGCAGGAGGCGAGCCGCTCACTTGGCGCTGGTGTACTTGGTGACGGCCTTGGTGCCCTCGGACACGGCGTGCTTGGCCAGCTCTCCCGGCAGCAGCAGGCGCACGGCGGTCTGGATCTCCCGGGAGGTGATGGTAGAGCGCTTGTTGTAGTGAGCCAGGCGAGAGGCTTCCCCTGCGATGCGCTCGAAGATGTCGTTGACGAACGAGTTCATGATGCCCATGGCCTTGGAGGAGATACCGGTGTCAGGGTGGACCTGCTTGAGCACCTTGTACACGTAGATGGCGTAGCTTTCCTTCCTGCTCTTCCTTCGCTTCTTGCCGTCCTTCTTCTGGGTCTTGGTCACGGCTTTCTTGGAGCCCTTCTTGGGCGCTGGGGCAGACTTGGCGGGATCAGGCATGATGATCACTCACAATCCTCCTTCACTGGGACAGAGAAGAATGCTGCTCTCCCCTCCCGCCGCAGCCCTATTTATACCCAGCCCATGCAAATGAGGGCTGCCGCTTGCTCGACCCTCTACTGGAGGAGAGAGTCACCTGACCGGGGAGCGCGTCATAATCCCCGCCCACAGCCGGCTATTGGCGTACCTACAAGCAGGCTGCCCGTTGGCCGGATTCAAATCTACCCAATGACAGGAGGCGGAGGGCGGAGCAAGGAAGTATAAAAAGCCGCAGACGCCGGGAGAGGGAATCTGATCGTGAAAGCGCACAAGCTCGATAATGACTGGACGCGGCAAACAAGGAGGCAAGGTCCGTGCTAAGGCCAAGACCCGCTCCTCCCGGGCAGGACTGCAGTTCCCCGTCGGTCGTGTGCACAGGCTTCTCCGCAAGGGAAACTACGCTGAGAGGGTTGGCGCCGGCGCTCCGGTCTACCTGGCCGCCGTGCTGGAGTATCTGACCGCTGAGATCCTGGAGTTGGCCGGCAATGCCGCCCGGGACAACAAGAAGACCCGCATCATCCCCCGTCACCTGCAGCTGGCCGTCCGCAACGACGAGGAGCTCAACAAGCTGCTGGGTGGGGTGACCATCGCCCAGGGAGGCGTCCTTCCCAACATCCAGGCCGTGCTGCTGCCCAAGAAGACCGAGAGCAGCAAAGCGGCCAAGAGCAAGTGAGCTCCGCTCATCCATCCGGTACCGTCCGCAACCCCAAAGGCTCTTCTAAGAGCCACCCACCTCCTCCTCATACAGAGCTGTCACCGCTATTACATATAACACATGACTGGTAGAGGCTGCAGGGTATCGGCGCTGCCGCATACAGACAGGGGCGCTGTTACTAGTAAATGACACTGACCTCTAGTGACGGCTCCTCCCGGCCCCTCTCATCTCTACCTACAGCCCCCCCCCCCCCCCCCAGGACTGACTGCAGAGGGAGTGTCCCCTCGATGTATCTGCTGCGGAGCATCATAACCCCCATCCTCCTCCTACATGGGTGGTGGAAGGCATCGGCCTCACTGCTCGGGATCCCCCTGACCTGTTACTAGAAGTCTCGTCTTCCCCGGGGATCAGCCAATCAGCGCGCAGTATCCGGGCTGTTGGACGGTTTGTATTTCCCGCTCATTGTACGGCTATCAGCAGCACAAAGCTCCCCGCAGTGTTAACCCTTCAGTCCCCGCTGTATTTCTGGCTCCTATTGTTGCTCAGATACCACTCCTCCTCCGATCACAGTGACCACGTCCTAGCTGCCAGGAGACTGATGACACCGGGGGGGATACACTGCAGTCACCGGAGCACAGCGCCGCGCACATCACACAGCCACCACATGTAGTCCTGGGCGATCTCTTACACAGCAGACACTTAGGGGTTAATCCCGGCACTTACACTCTCTCTCCGCCAGGGGGCGGCCTGTATCCGCATACTGTGCTGGGGAATGGGCGGCGGCTGTTACATTTATCAGGCGGGAATCGGAACTTTCACCTAATTGTATAGACGCAAAGTAATAATGGAAATAACCGCATTGTGTGTAACCGAGCGGCAGGAGTGACGTAACAACTTCCCATTCATAAATAGAAGGCAGTAATAGCTCAGCAGTCACAGTAGAGAAATCCTGATCCCCCAACAGCCCCCAATAACCCCGGACCATCACTTCTATGTCTCCTATATACCTGCTGAGACCCTCACATCCCCCATGTCCGGTACACACACCTGCCTATAATTCATTGTTTCCCCACATCTCATCTCATAATAATTACTAATAAACATAAATCGATAGAGAACAGCAGTGTTGATTTGTTGTTTGTGCCAGTGTTATAGTTGAGCTGAGGATTCGTTACTTTGTGCTGTTACCGGGAGCAGAGTTGTCTTTTCCTCCCATTACTCATACTGCACAGGGCTCCTTGTACTTCTATTACCTACCTTTAGTTGTTGTACCTTCTATTCACTATGTATCTCATTACTTTGTATCACTATATATTGCTGCTATTACTGAGCTGAGGGTTCGTTGCAGTGTGTTCTGCTGTATTTCCCTGCGCACAGATGGCTGCTACATGATGTGTTGTACACGATGTTATGTACATGCATATAGCCACACTTGCATTGGTGATTCATTACTATATGTTGCTGTGTGTTGATGCTATTGTTGAGCTGAGGATTTGTTAGAGTGCGTCTCTCTCTCTCTCTCTCTCTCTCTCCTTTCTCTCTCCCAGCACAGTGACTGCACAGTAAGTGCTCAGACTGAGGTGATCTCCATAGTGGCAGGGAAGGACCTACCTTGTTCTGTAATGTTTTGTTTCTGCCATCTTGTGGTACATAGAGGTAACACATGGTAGAAAGCGCTGACGGGCTTCCTGCTCTGTTTCTGACCACTTGTTGTAGTTCTGATGAGTAGTCAGACTGTTCTATTTCTAGCCACTGTGCTCGGCCTATTCCCTGGGTTATATTATTCTCCATGTGATGGGATTTCTTGTTGGATTTAGATAAAGTTATTGTGGATTTTGGTGTCTTTATTGGTGGTTTCTTTCGTGTTCTTTATTAGTATTAATGGTTTTCCTGCCGATTCATAGAAAGGTGAATAGTTTCAAATAAGCATTAAGGTCAATACGGAGAAGGGGGAGGGGGGTTGGTATAAAAGTTCTCCTAGTGTCAAATCCTGATTATTGTACAGTATAACGGCTGTCTTTATTATTATTATTAATAATAATAATAATAGTAATAATAATAATAGGTGTATACGGGGGTAACAATTCTCCTCATACTTTTTCGTGCTTTACTATGCTCCAGGGTCTCTTACAGTCCGTTTTAGTTGGTTACTATTTTTATTGTATGTCGTTCTGATCGGGATATTCAGATTATTTATTCTATTCGTTTTTCTCCCTTTTATTTCTTCTCCAATAATGATTCCCTCCTTGTGGTTTCCTCCTCTCCTTCACTATCGTCCTTATTGCTGAACTTGTTTGTTGTTGATTCTCTCGAAACCCACAATGAACCCAAATGTATCAGTCCTATCACCTAAAGGTTTCTTCCATTGCAGGAATATTAATAATCAATACACTGTATAGGGAATATATAACTCCTTTGTAAGAGCAAAGTAGTTATATTATTTATATAGTGAGGGCAGGAAGAGAGAACATCAGTATAATATACGGAGGAAACACAAGGCCGCCCTATGTCCCGGGATTATACAGAAACTCCCAGAGTCATTTGAGGGATCAATGCTGATTTATAACTATTCACCTTTCTATGAATCGGCAGGAAAACCATTAATACTAATAAAGAACACGAAAGAAACCACCAATAAAGACACCAAAATCCACAATAACTTTATCTAAATCCAACAAGAAATCCCATCACATGGAGAATAATGACATATATGCCTGTAATGCCTCAAAAGCTACCAACCAATCAGGGGCGTTTGGACATCAGGTTTAACTTATAGAAGGGGGAGATCTATAACAACAGCTATAACCCTGAGGAAGGCCGACGTGTGAGCTGCAGCAACGGGTAGATACTTATTGCCTATAAAAGATCGGTACAGTGACGTCACTAACTCATATACACTTACATTGCAGAGACGTCCCTATAGCCAGGGGTTCTGCAGAACCTATGGCAGAAGTGAAGTGGCGCATGCGCTAAATACAATTCTCCTGATATTTCGCACTGTACCATTTTATTGGAATTCCGGGGTCCCTCCTCTTCTTGTAGAGCAGCAGCAGCAGCAAGTGCTTAGTGCTGGGGGAAGTTTCTTTAGTCTTACTAGTTACGGCAGGAATCCTCCGTATTATACACTATATTTATACATGACCGGGCAGGGAGCGAAGCCGCCGCCTGTGTTACCCTCCCGGGCTCTCCCTAGCTCCAGGCCGTCCCCGCATCGTCCATTCAGCTTCCAGGACGGTGGGAATTGTAGAAAAGATCCGTGTGACGGTGACCGGTGCCGGGAATAGAAGGAAGGAGCCGCCGCAGCGGATTTATCCTCCCGGATACACAGAGATGTGCAGTCCGGCAAGACTTATGGCGGAGATCCCGGGGTCTCCTCCCGGCTCCTGCCCAGAACCTCCGCCCGTGACGGGCATAATCGGTCAGGGAGGATGTCCGGGAAGAGGGAATCAGGGAGAAAGCGAGATCACCTGTCCGGTTCTAACCGAGAAAGGGCTCTTCTCCCGGGCAGGGAAACACAAGGGGTGAGCGGAGAAGAGCTGAGACTTGGACGGGATGGGGGCGGGACCTGTTTTCTGTGTCAGCCAATAGCAGCTCAGGCCGATGGCAGTTTAGCAGCCAATCACAGGCGGCCGCTGTACATATAAGAAGCGCTGCCGGCTGCGGCCTCAGCATTTATCTTCCAGGATAACTTTTTCCTGTAACCGATCACACGATGGCAGAAACCGCGCCAGCCGCTGCTCCTCCCGCCGAACCGGCCGCTAAAACCAAGAAGCAGCCGAAGAAGTCTCCTGCGGGGGGCGCCAAGAAGAGCAAGAAACCTTCCGGTCCCAGCGTGTCCGAGCTGCTCGTCAAAGCCGTGTCTGCCTCCAAGGAGCGCAGCGGGGTGTCCCTTGCGGCCCTGAAGAAGGCTCTGGCTGCCGGAGGCTACGATGTAGACAAGAACAACAGCCGCCTGAAGCTGGCCATCAAGGGGCTGGTGACCAAGGGGACCCTGCTCCAGGTGAAAGGCAGCGGCGCCTCCGGCTCCTTCAAGCTGAACAAGAAGCAGCAGCAGGAGACCAAGGACAAGGCGGCCAAGCCCAAGAAGCCTGCCGCAGCCAAGAAAGTGGCCAAATCTCCTAAGAAGCCGAAGAAGGCTCCGAGCGCGGCCAAGAGCCCGAAAAAGGCCAAGAAGCCTGCAGCGGCCGCCGCCAAGAAAGCGGCCAAGAAGCCGAAGGCTGCTCCCAAGCCCAAGAAAGTCACCAAGAGCCCGGCTAAGAAGGCGGCCAAACCCAAGGCTGCCAAGAGCCCGGCTAAGAAGGTCGCCAAACCCAAGGCTGCCAAGAAGAGCCCGGCTAAGAAGGTCGCCAAACCCAAGGCTGCCAAGAAGAGCGCAGCTAAGAAATAATCGGGAGCCTCGCCCTGTACTTTACCCCCACAAAGGCTCTTCTCAGAGCCACCACCTCCTCCCGGCAGAGCTTTATGACCTCCCCCACATAAACTAGTGTCTACACTCCCTCCCCGTCTGTAGGACGTCACAATATCCAGTCAAGCGCGGTCCATAGGGTCTAGCTCCCCTTCTGGCAGATAAGAGAGCCACTTCCATAACATCAGTCAGTAACCAACCGCGCGCACTTGTATCTATTTGTGCCGCTATAACACTTTGTAGTGTCAGTATTTGGGATAAGAGAAAATAGCACTTGTTACAGTGTGGTGGTAACCTGCAGCCATTAGAACTCGAAGCTCTCGCCACAAGGTGTCGCTGTTATACTGTAACACAATGTAGCTGTCATGTGAGTACACCACGATTGTAGCCTGCTGTAATAAACAGACGGGATGTGAGGAGACTACTGATTCGGGCCGCTGTGAGCATGCACTATATATTGTAGAGGCATTCGGTTAATCAGTGTGAACGCCCGAGACGCGTCACCGATTAATGGATGAGGGAACACGGGGGAGGGCGCTGTTACCGGGAGTTCCTTCCACCCGCTGAGAGGGCCGGATGGGTCCGCCCCTCCTGAATAGATATTACCGACCAAAAGCAGCAGCTATGTTCTGGCGGGCTCGTGGATGTATAAATTAGCCAATGGGATTCAGGGGGTGTGGTTTACAGCAGCCAATGAGCAGGACACCAGCACTATAAATGCTCTGCCTTTTCCTCCGCTCCCATCACATCTCAGTTGTGCCCGTCTATAGAGCATAATGGCCAGAACCAAGCAGACAGCCCGTAAGTCCACCGGAGGGAAAGCTCCCCGCAAGCAGCTGGCCACCAAGGCCGCCAGGAAGAGCGCTCCCGCTACAGGTGGAGTGAAGAAGCCGCATCGTTACCGTCCCGGTACAGTGGCCCTCCGTGAGATCCGCCGCTACCAGAAGTCCACCGAGCTGCTGATCCGCAAGCTTCCCTTCCAGCGCCTGGTGAGAGAGATCGCCCAGGACTTCAAGACCGATCTCCGCTTCCAGAGCTCGGCGGTCATGGCCCTGCAGGAGGCCAGCGAGGCTTACCTGGTGGGCCTGTTCGAGGACACCAACCTGTGCGCTATCCACGCCAAGAGGGTGACCATCATGCCCAAAGACATCCAGCTGGCCCGCAGGATCCGTGGGGAGAGGGCTTAGATCTGCCCCGGGCACCGCATACACCACAAAGGCTCTTTTCAGAGCCACCAAATCCTCCCTTAAAGAGCAGCAGAACCCGAACTCCGCCTTACATGTCCCCGACCCCTTCTCCTTCCCCCAGCACACGTCAGTCTGCTGTCGTTAACCCTCTCTGCGCTGAGCTAGATGTATTCACTATAGTGTTATAACACGTGCTAGATAAATGTTCTCGGTGCTGTTCTCCGGTGACTGCAGTGTCTATTGTGGCTGTTACAGGAGATCAGTCTCCCCCCTCCCCACGCCCGTCTCCTGACAACTGTGACCCGGGTCAGGTTTCTATAGAAGAGAACACGTGATGTCAGGAGGTGCCAAAGGAATGGCCAGTTACAATCTAATGAGCAATAGGGACACAAGGGCCAAATGACAAGGTTAAGATACAAGACATGGGTCCAGTCCTATCTAGTAGAACCCCCTCCCAACGTGGTGCATGGACACATATACAGAGTAGTCACCGGTAGGGGGCACTATACACGTGGGATTTCCCTGACACTACGCGAGGGCAGGTGGTGCTGAGTATATTGCTGGCTCGGGGCTCTTGATGCACTTGGTTCCTGGGCAGCTGGGATTTCTATCGTCACTTTCTATCTAGGTTTATTACTTGCTTATTATTTGCTTTACATGCGCGCGCTCCTTCTATCGTACACGGACGTTCTGTGACCGTTTTGTCAATCTCCCCGTTCTTTTCTTGCTTTGCGGTAGGATCACTGCTGATATCCGACTGCTCTCCGTATTCCTGACGATTATTATGGGGATTTTTTTTCCCTGCCAGAATCGCATTAGAAACTGGTGACACTAAAAGCGGGAAACTAGCAGCGACGGTTACAGAAAGGGCGGGAAGTTCAAAATCTCCATGTTCAGCCAATCAGGGAGGAAGGGGAGGGGTCAATGATCAAAATGCACGTAGGGATGTCCCGGAAGTGAGTCATCTGTGCGGTTCTCTGTCAGGTCCGCTTATTTCCTATGTAAGCAAGGACTCTAAGCGCGTTCTCTTACAGTTGTTTCTTTACAGCTCAGAGAATGTCTGGACGCGGCAAAGGAGGAAAAGGTCTCGGTAAGGGCGGCGCCAAGAGGCACAGGAAGGTGCTCCGGGATAACATCCAGGGCATCACCAAGCCCGCTATCCGCCGTCTTGCTCGCAGGGGAGGCGTCAAGAGAATCTCCGGCCTCATCTATGAGGAGACTCGCGGTGTCCTGAAAGTCTTCCTGGAGAACGTGATCCGCGACGCCGTCACCTACACCGAGCACGCCAAGAGGAAGACCGTCACCGCCATGGACGTGGTGTACGCCCTCAAGCGCCAGGGCCGCACTCTTTACGGCTTCGGAGGTTAATTCCGCTCCCATTCGGCTCCATCTCCACAACCCAAAGGCTCTTTTCAGAGCCGCCCACGTCTTCTATATGAAAGGCTACAGATCCCGGTCCTCTCGCTGCCGTGTCTATGGAAAGTAGGGCACAAACAATCCAGCCCTAAAGGGGTTCATCTTTTGTCTGATGACTGAAGGGTATTGTGTCAGAATATCGGGGGTCGCGCCAATTTGATGGTGATTAACCCTTCCGTATCTGCATTGTTTTCTGCTATATTGGGTCTCATCATTACAAAGACGTTCACAACTGATTTAATCGAAATGTATATGTTCGATTGTTTATAACTGAATTGGATTAAAAGGCTGAATTAGTTTTTTATATGAAGCCTTTAGAAATCACTGAACAATAAACATGCGGAGGGAATTATTAGATCTAGCAAGCAAACCAATCAGTAATGTCCGGAGACTTGTGTGTGTGCACGAGGCCCAGAACATCTCCTGTCCCGGCAGCTTCCTTCTAGTCCATTAGGACCGGAGAGACACAAATGACCTGGAGATAAAGCAAGTGATTTCAGAAGGTCAGGACGGATTGAGCAGCAGGTATGGTACATGGATAAGAGCTGATTTCTATAAAGGAATAGATTGGGAATATGGATATAAGAAGGGAACAGCTCTATGATATGTTCTGTAATCCCAGCCACTCGTGTCATTATTAATCTCTGAATATATAATCGAGAATAGGGCAGGATTGTGCAATATATGTGTGAATCTAAGAGATTCCAATCACCAGAAAGCAAATCACTGTACAGCAACTTGCCCAAATGTTACTGTATGTAATGTAGCCTTGTTATGTTTTAAATTATTGTGCTGTTCCTATTTTAACAAATAATGTCCCTGCAAAGTATTAGACTTCATGAAGGCCACTGCATACATAACTGCACTACATAATGAATATTTTACATCTAAAATATTTTAGATGTTGTATCCATAAAATAAAAACACAAAATAGTCTGAAATATAAATATAGCAAAAATAAAATAACATGGATGATAATGTATTAATCCATGTACATACTTTCTTGTGTCTCTGTCCTGCACCATTTCCTAGATCCCTGCTTGCTGTCAGTAAATGGAATCATTCGGGATCCTTCTCACAGCAGAGGGTCTGTTACAGTTGTATGTGGTCTAGGACAGTCATTAGCCTGGATACAGTCCACCTGCACCGATACATTGTAGCACAGATGACTTTTATCACTCCAGAGACTTGTGTAGCATTATAACAGGTGTTCAGTATTAGGTCTGCACAGGTTTTCTGGATGTGAACAAGGATCTTTTAGTCACTGACAGCCAGCAGAGATCTTGGACATGAAGAAACTGAAACACAAGCCGGCTACACAACCATATCAGAACTTTTCATTATACAGTGATTATATTTTATTTATACAAAACTTTATACCAGCGGTCTTCAAATGGCTGAACTGATGGGGAACTACAACTCCCAGTATGCCCTGGCAGCCTGTGAACAGACAGACAGTATATATCACATGAATAAACAGACATGTACCTCCCTCTGTGTAATGGTCTTTATACCAGGGTGACTCCTACCTGAGAGAACATCAGGGGGACCAGGGAAAGGTAAGTATGCATTCTTTTCCTATATACCTTCAACAGCAGACAGTCCATTAGACAAGTTGTTTTGTATGTGTCAGTAAAAACAAAAACTGGGCAAGGCTTAGATATGCCATCGGTGTTTGCATCAATGTACTGAGAAACCAGCACTGAAGTAGTCTTAAAGCAAGAGGGTTTTTTATGCTTGGATACTTTCCCCTGAACAGTTCCAGAAAAAACATCCAGATAAAGGTTGTAGGTCTTGTAGCCACCACTAGGGGGAACTGGCTGCAGGTGAATTCCTTATTGAGTTTAGTCACAGCTGTAAAAATCTGCACAGTGAGCGCCCCCTGGTGGAAAACAGCATTGCCTGCACCACCCCAAACATTATCATCATCATTCATCAATACTCAAAATAATAAAATGACATTAAATAGTCCCCACTAGAGATGAGCGAACTTAAAGGGCAACTCCAGTTTAAATCAACTGGTGTAAGAAAGTGCCAGAGATTTGTAATTTACTTCTATTAAAAAAATCTCAAGTCTTCCAGTACTTATCAGCTGCAGCATGTCCAACATATCTATGCCTGTGTCTATGACATACAGCAGCTGATAAGTACTGGAAGACCTGAGATTTTTTTTAATAGAAGTAAATTACAAATCTCTGGCACTTTTGGACACTAGTTGATTTGAAAGAAAGAAAAAAAAAAAATCACTTGAGTTGCCCTTGATATTTACGAGCTGAGATTCATTCCGAACTTATTGCAGAGTTCTAAACAACTTTTTAATAATGGCAGTTGCGCATCTTAAAAAAAAAAATTAAAAAAAAATTGTACGCGCACCTGTCTGTGCTCCCCCAGTGTATCCAGTCACCTGCAGCCCGTTCAGCCAATCACTGACTGAGATGGGATAGCACCATGACCAGTGATTGGCTAAGCGGCCTATCACTCTAGTGACTGCAGTGCATCTCCATGACAGTGAGTACCGGTGTGAACAGTCTCCTGGCAGGTAGGACGTGTTCACTATGAAGGGGTCTCTAAGAATCATGGAGCAACAATAGGAGCCAGAAATACAGTGGGCGCTGAAGGGTTAACAGTGCTGTATATGACTTCTCTATTACACGGCCATTATTACAGCATCTCAATAAGATAAAAGAACTTTCTGCATGTTACTTATATATAACTACTAAGTCTATACAGAGATATAGAGCTCTGCATGAGAAGAGGGAACTCCGACCACTATAAATATAACTTACAATGATCTAGAACCCAGTATGACAATCATAGGCAGCCTGATGGGGAGTTACCTGATGACGTTATCCTGTAAATATTCTCATTCCCCAGCCAGAAATCAGATAGACGGCTGCCAAATTCCATCTTGTAACCGGACCACGGGTGCCTAGTGGTAAATACAGCCCTGCCTCTCACTATTCCACCATGTCGACTCTCTGTCCATCCCTGCACTGTATGGAGTGGGGTCAGTAGCCAAGTCTGCTCCATACATGGTGGCGCAGTGTATTACAGCTGACAACTGCCCGTGGTTACTGGAGAACGTTAGACCCAGATGCTGAACCTGCTTAGTGATTAGCAATTGTGGCAACTGGGGAGCATCTAGTCAAACAAGTTTTTTTTTTGCCCCACAGGGATTAAGAATATGATGGTGTAAAAAAAAAAAAAGGAATTTTTTTTTCCCTAGTAAAACATACACATGTTAGCGGAAGTGATAGATCTAAGGGCCAGTTCACACAGAGTAAAACTGGCGGAATTCCGCGGCAGAACTCTTTGCCTGTATGACAGAGGCTGGCGGGATTCTGCAGCAGTCTATGGGAGGCTCGCACACCTCCTCTTCTCACGCCTCTCTGCTCGGAAGAATTGACACGTCAATTCTTCCGTGGGAGAGAGAGGAGGCACACGAGCCAGTATGACACAGAGACTGGTTGGATTCCGGGGCGGAGAGTTCTGCGGCAAAATCTGCCAGTTTTACTCTGTGTGAACTGGCCCTTTTAGAGATGAGGAAGAAAAAAAGAAACTATGTTATGAAATATAAAATCTATGGAAAGGAGGTAATTGGGTAATTGCCTTCTCCTTCCCCAGGGTTAGGGGTAAATAAGACATCACCTCTCTGCCCTACTGCCCCTCAGTGATTCTCATTTATTGGTTAGTTCCCTTTGCGTCTTCTTATGATACATCTAACCAGGAGAGACAACAAAATGATCTTACAAGTAAAAGGAAGGAGGCCTGAAGATGTCACTCACTGTTCCGGAGAGCCTAGATCCCCCGTATCGCCTATACACATGAAGAAAGACAATCACTCAGAGGGGTCTCATAGTTTATTACTGGTTACATCATACATGGAGTCCAATAAACTGGATAGGATGGAGAATCTTTGCTTTCAAATTCAATGACTTTACCTTTTGGTCCTTGCGGCCCTGGAAGACCCGGATCTCCTGCAGGAAAGTAGAAATGACAAATTATATCTGTATAGAACTAGGTCACAGAGTAGGAAGGACTGGAGAAGTATGGTGGAGTAATGAGGAAGAATACAGACAAGATACAACCATCAGACGAATAGAGGGGTGGAGGATATTATGGAGGTCTTTCCAAGGGTTGGCAGGTGTTCTGTCTATAGAGTTCCCAGAGGACCTAGATAAAACACATTGTATAGACATATAATGTGCACTAGCAGTGTCCCAGAGTGGGTTTCCACTGCTTTAATGCAGCATATGTAGGTCAGTACATGAATGCTAGAATGATCTGGGGCTGAATGATGTAGTTTGCACTCCCACCACCAGATGTCAGAATGTATTTTCACTCTCTAGAATGGCTTAAGGAAATTCACTAGAATGGTTAACTGCGAAGCTGGATTGCCTTATGCATTTTCTATAATTATGGCCACTATCTGATGTTTTACTGTGCACCAGTCTCTGAGCTGGGTATTCTAGAGTCTTCCCTAATATGTCTTATAACCTATTACAGTATAGATTATTTGCTCTCTGCCCTATCATGTCAACCCTTGGGGATAGAAGTGCTGAGGCATCTGTGATTTGGGGTAGTTATTCAGAGAGAGGCACACAAGATAAAAGAGAGCCTTCCGAGAAGCTTCTTCCAGGGCCTGGCCTGGTGGCCAGGACCCACCTCCTTAGGGGTCACCCCAACGCCTAACTTTTCCCACTAGGTGGGCCTACGTTGTAGTGCTGACTGGTCTAGTGTCACTTGGTGCCCACAAGACAGCATTAAGCGGATGTGCATTCCCATGGGCGTAGGTGCTCCTTCTAAAAGGAGTACCTTAGGGTTTGTGTTTGTGTTTCTCCGACAGTCCACTGCCACCACCACAGATTAACAAGCAGCGTTACAAGTCTAGTCAAGCACCAAGTATATTCAGAGACTGTAGATTCTATTCTTCCACCAGTGAGAGGCTGTGATATTGTCAAGTATTGTACTACAAACAATAAGCTGTGAAGTATATCCAAGTCTATATTATATCCAAAGTTACCCAACTCAACTCAAGAGGTGACCGGTAATATACGGGAAAGGGTGTACATCTGCAAGCCTGGATGAGATGGTGAAGTCCAGGCAAAGTTGTGTGGTTCAGTAGAGCTATTCTGCTGAACTATATATTCGTATAACTGGCCCTGGATTTTATAGGTGCGTAGTAGAGTGTGGAGGCAATGGAAGGTCCCATTACCAATCCCACCTGCCGTTCCCTCCCCAATCTATTCCGCACCTTGTGCTCAGGTGTAGTCAGGGTCAAATTGCTCCAACATAAAAGGCGGCACAGAGGGAAAAGAAATGCTGAGAGCTTGTGGCCTGTTCACACACTGCTCTGTAGAGCTGCTATTGAGTTAGAGCCCAGCTGGTCAGGTGTGTATTTTGTATCCTCCTAGTAACCAGGGAGCTACTAGCACTTGGTATCGTCTCAGTAAATAGGGACAAGAAATAGCATAGGAAAACTCAACACGTTCTACCTTGAGATGTCTATAAGTTGGCAGACGTTGCAGTAGATTATACCTCAGTAAGCATTACATGGGAGAGGTCTCCAGGTGTTCTCTAATAAGACATCTCAGTAGACACTACCTGGAAAGCTATTACAGTATTGGTTTTTATCCCTGTATAAGAACTGTTGTTAGTGCATCTAGTATATAAGATCCAATCTTGTTCTTTTGGTGGTCCACATTCTTCTTTGTCTCCTGGAGGCAGGTCCGTTTTAATACATTGGTGGGCCCAGTGCACAGCCCTCAAGAGTGCCCCCCCTTACCTTTCTGCACATTGTATAATGTACTGAATTTGCCCCCACACTGCATCAAGAGCCCCAATACATACAGTAGTTACCTTATAACACTATTTCCACCATACAGTGATTACATATTACATAAAAACTGCACTAAACAAAACAGAAAGATATCACCAATGATACCATTACATAATACCGCCACACCATGACCCCTATCAGTACAAGCCTATAACAGAGTGAAGTTACATCCAGTGACTCACCGGGGGTGTCTTCTCCGATCAGAGTCTGTCACCTTTTCTTTTTCTCTCCATCCAGCCTGGGCCACCTTGAAGTCTTCTCCTGGCTGTGAATCTTCTCTCCAGAATCTGCTAGACAAATATTTTAGGCTCCAACACATACAGTAGTTAGGTCCCTTGTACCCCTATACAGTAGTTACACCCCTCTGTACTCCTACATAGTTACACCCCTCTGTGCCTCCATAGTTTTAAGGTGTCCCTGTAGTATATAGACCCTCATGTGCTCCTCCAGTTATATACAGCCCTCCTGTGCGCTCCCCCATTAGTATATAGCCCCCCTGTGCACTCTCCCCAGTAGTATATAGCCCCCCTGTGCTCTCCCACAATAGTATATAGCCCCCCTGTGCTCTCCCACAATAGTATATAGCCCCCCTGTGCTCTCCCACAATAGTATATAGCCCCCCTGTGCTCTCCCACAATAGTATATAGCCCCCCTGTGCTCTCCAATAGTATATAGACCCCTATGCTCTCCCACAATAGTATATAGCCCCCCTGTGCTCTCCCACAATAGTATATAGCCCCCCTGTGCTCTCCCACAATAGTATATAGCCCCCCTGTGCTCTCCCACAATAGTATATAGCCCCCCTGTGCTCTCCCCCAATAGTATATAGCCCCCCTGTGCTCCTCCTCAATAGTATATAGCCCCCCTGTGCTCTCCTCAATAGTAAATAGCCCCCCTGTGCTCTCCATAATATATAGCCCCCTGTGCTCTCCCCCATAGTATATAGACCCCTGTGCTCCCCAATAGTATATAGCCCCCCTGTGCTCTCCCCAATAGTAAATAGCCCCCCTGTGCTCTCCATAATATATAGCCCCCTGTGCTCTCCCCCATAGTATATAGACCCCTGTGCTCCCCAATAGTATATAGCTCCCCTGTGTTCCCCAATAGTATATAGCCCCCTGTGCTCCCCAATAGTATATAGCTAACCTGTGTTCCCCAATAGTATATAACCCCCTGTGCTCCCCCATAGTATATAGCCCCCTGTGCTCCCCCATAGTATATAGCCCCCTGTGCTCCCCAGTAGTATATAGCCCCCTGTGCTCCCCATAGTATATAGCTCCCCTGTGCTCCCCCATAGTATATAGCCCCCTGTGCTCCCCCATAGTATATAGCTCCCCTGTGCTCCCCCATAGTATATAGCTCCCCTGTGCTTCCCCATTGTATATAGCCCCCTGTGCTCCCCCATTGTATATAGCTCCCCTGTGCTCCCCAATAGTATATAGCCCCCGTTCTCCCCCATAGTATATAGCCCCCTGTGCTCCCCAATAGTATATAGCTGCTATATAACATTGAAAAAAACAAACACTTACTCACCTAGGTCCACGCGTTCCTCTTCTCTTCCCTCTTGTGGCCGCACTTCCTGCAGTCACAAGAGGCTGCACTCCCCTTACCCTCGCGCCGACGCTCCAGTGACGTCGGGCGCTAGAGGGAGAGTGCGGCCTCTTGTGACCGCAGGAAGTGCGGCCACAAGAGTGACTGACAGGGAGGGAGCCAATGGCTCTCTCTCTGTCAGTGTCGCTGCTGCTGCAGCGCTGAAGCGCCGCAGCAGCAGCGGACTGGGGAAGCGGCGGACTGGGGGGGCCCTGCAGGGGGCGCCATGGAGGGGTAAGTAGATTACCCATCCATGGCGCTCCCCCCTGACAGGCTGGTGGCCGGAGCCCTGTGCGACCGCATTGGTCGCACATAGCAACTGCCGGCCTACTCGGGGGGGGGCCCTTTAACCAGTGGGCCCGATGCACGTGCACCATGTGCCCTCTGGTTAAAGCGGCCCTGCCTGGAGGTACCCCAACATCCTCGAAGGACAGTTATCTGCCCTCTATTTATGTGTTGATAAGAATTTGTTCTACTTTGATGACCCGTGACAATTCAGATTATTTGCGAAACATGGTGGTCGCACATGTTTTCAGGTATTTTAGTGAGTTGGCGGGTACAAGGGACTATCCATAATTGGCTGTAACCCTGCCCCAGCATGTCCATGCTATAGACACATAGCAGGAGCTCTATACAGGAGGACTAGAAGTACCAACATGTCCATGCTTTAAAACACAAAGCAGTGCTCCTAATGGTCTCACCTGACCATGGAGCACACAACAAACTGCACCGGAACAGCGCCAGGAAGGAAGGTAAAAGACAAACCTTCCTTCTTGGCTTCTCCTGTGCAATGGGGACATATCAGCATGTTAGATTAAAAGGGTTAAAGGGCTTATATGAGCTCCATAGCAGGCACACAGCTGCAGATCCCGGCAGACAAGAGTAATAGTGCAGAGAGATTTATCTAACAGATTTTTGAAGCCAAAACCAGGAACAGACTATAAAGAGAGAACAGGTCATAAAGGAAAGAGTGAGATTACTTCTCTTCAAAAATCCATTCCTGGCTTTGGCTTCCAAAATCTTTTAGATAAATCTGTCTGTATAAACGTACCCTTAGGCTATGTTCACACTACGTAAGTCTCCGAACATATAGCGTTCCGTGAATAAGCGGCCGGAGACTTACGTAGTTTGCGTAAGTATGGAAAGTATACGATGTACGGCTGCACAGTTCACACTACGTAAGAACTTACGCCCGGATCGTACGCTGCGCCGTAAAAAAGGAACCAGACCATTGTTTGAGGACGAAAATGCCGTAACTTACGCCCGTAGCGTAACATGCGGTCCCGTACGTAGTGGCGATTTCTTCATTTTTGCACTTTTCTTTGCCGATCCAAAAGGTTCTGTGGGGTGTCCGGGGCTAGCCGAAGATATCCCAGTAAAAGACCGCTGTCGGATCGCAACGTAGGGCGCTCGGGAAGCGTAAGTAGACTACGGGCGTAAGTTCGCGGACCGTACGTAGCCGGCCGCAACTTACGTAAATCCCCGGCCGGAGTTTAACACGTATATGTCCGGCCGCGAAGATATGCGGCCGGACATATACGTAGTGTGAACATAAACGAGCGCCGTTCTGCTAGATCAGCGCTCGTTTACTGGGCCAATTCCACGGCCTGGTTATCGTTAAACAAGGGCTGCAGGGACCTTGTTACTGATGTCCTTGCAGTCCTAGCTTAACTAGTATACATTACCTATGCAGGGTGCAGGGCTCCTCTTCTCCCGGGTCCTGCGCGCTCCTCCAGCGTCAGGGCAGCCTGTCTCGGCTGACAGGCCACTCAGCCAATCACTGGGTGGGACCGCTGTGGCCAGTGATTGGCTGAGTGGAGACAGGCCGCCCTGACGCTGGAGCGCGCGGGATCCGGGACCCGGGGAGAAGCAGGAGAAGAGGAGCCCTGCACCCTGCATAGGTAATGTAAATCGTTAGTCGCCGGCCTCGCACCGCTATTCCACGCAGCAGTGTGCGGTCGGCGCCCGACAAATATAGGTCCTAACCTATATCAACGATCAGCCGATGACAAAGCTGATCGTTGTCTCTATTCCGATTCGGCCAATCATCGCTCCCTGGAACAGGGCCCTTAGGGAGTTATGTGACAGGCAGAGATGTGCCAACCAGTCCCTGTGTACCAGGCTTATACATCTAGGGGTAGATTAGATGGTCAGAAATCCCTTCCCCCGCTAGTTAAGCTCAGATATGTGGCAGCTTTTCTAGTCTTATTATGTCAGTGTGGTCAGATCCAGGGATGAGCTGTGGTTTGTAATCACCCATAGAGGCCGGGCCTCCCCTTCCCTCTAACTGGCTGGGTGCGGGATTTCAGCTCAGGATGGAACCGTCCAATGTGAATATGCCAAAGTCCGTGCCTGGTAAACTATGTGGGCACTGAACAGTTCTCTATAGTGACCACACGGTGGCGCTATTGTACTACTTATTATCCCCACAGCCTGTATCATTGTGTCGTATCTACAGACGGACAATAAATGACATTGTAACAAGGAAGGAGAGAATGGATACAATGTATCTCATCTACAGAGGGGAAGGTTAGACGTTACATTGTACTTTGGGGTCCAGAGATACATTGTAGCTTCACTCGCTGAGATTTCCCATCAACTCCACAACGTCCCCATAGCCAGGACAGCGCCCCCGCCCGCAGCTCCTCCAGCACTGCAGCCAATGTTAGACTAGGATAAGTATATAGGAGAATAGGGGGAAGCGGCGCTGACAATGCCGGAGCCGGGCACAGGGAGGAGGTCACAGCTCAGTGCTGCCTCCTGGCGGATTGTCCCGGAAACCAGCGGCTATATTGTGCTATATGTGACCTCCGGCCGCTAATGTAATGTCCAGCTCCGGCCACGTCCATGCAGCAGCGCTGAGTGTGAGCACCGAGCACCTCGCCAGAAATCTGCCCTAACCCCTGCATGTCCGGAGCGGCGACCCAGAAAGCGGCAAGTACTGTCACTAATAGTCATCGCACCCCAGTATCCCCCATCCCAGAAACCACCGCCCGGGAGCGGGGAGGCCGCGCTGCATCATAGGAGAACACCGGCCACCAGGGGGCGCCACACCGGGAGATCACGGCGGCTGCTGAAGCATCACAGAGCCCGGAGGGAGATACACGGGGAACCCCACTGATCTGTACAAGGGAACAAACAAGCATCAGCCCCAGAAATCCTAAAACCTATATGAACCCCACCCGGCCATAGCGGCCCTGACCCCACTAATAACGGACATAATAGCATCAGAAGAGGGAAATGGCGGCGACAGTAATAGAATAGGCGGGAAAGAGAATATCAACATTACATCTGTGTTCAGCCAATCAACGGAGAGTAGGCGGGGCTGAAAGCTCAGCGCAAAAAAAAAAAAAAAAAAGACACGCCCCCAGTGTGGATCATATACTCAGTTCTCTGTCAGGTCCGCCTATTTCCTATATAAGCAAGGACTCTAAGCGCGTTCTCTTACAGTTGTTTCTTTACAGCTCAGAGAATGTCTGGACGCGGCAAAGGAGGAAAAGGTCTCGGTAAGGGCGGCGCCAAGAGGCACAGGAAGGTGCTCCGGGATAACATTCAGGGCATCACTAAGCCCGCTATCCGCCGTCTTGCTCGCAGGGGAGGCGTCAAGAGAATCTCCGGCCTCATCTATGAGGAGACTCGCGGTGTCCTGAAAGTCTTCTTGGAGAATGTGATCCGCGACGCCGTCACCTACACCGAGCACGCCAAGAGGAAGACCGTCACCGCCATGGACGTGGTGTACGCCCTCAAGCGCCAGGGCCGCACTCTCTACGGCTTTGGAGGTTAATTCCGCTCCCATTCGGCTCCATCTCCACAACCCAAAGGCTCTTTTCAGAGCCGCCCACGTCTTCTATAAGAGGCTACAATTCCTGGGAACCATTGCTGTGGTTGGCAGTGTGCAGTCTCGGAGGGGCAGCAATATGGGGTTTGTGAACAAATCAAGATTAAACATTATACATATATAACCGAGTGAAAAGATCCACCACTAAAATCAGTCACCTGTAGATGGTGCTAAAACTGAGCTTTGAATTTCAAAATTCCCGCCCGTCGCAAACCCGTTCTTTGTTTGGTCGCAGTCGGTCTGACTCCCATACATAATAGAGATGTCGGAGCTCTATACTGACTGCTCTCCTCCTGCTTATCTTTACTGTCAGCACTCAATATAACCCGGCAAGGGGGATAATTGTTTTTGGGGGAAAGCTTATATAATACAAAAACGCACAAGACCGCCCCCAAGGACAGAGTTCTCATATTCCGGTTTTGTCATTGGGATAGTGGAGCAGAAAACACGTATATGGAATGTACTGTAGTTATCTAGCTCCGGTCTCCTGAAATAAAAGGCACTGCAAGAATAGCGGGCGGGCTCCTCAACATGCTGTGCCGGGGCTATAGGGTATAATACTGCTCAGCGATGTAATACCACCACAGCCAGCAGGTGGCAGCGTCACTGTGCAGTATAGTAAGCTAAGCACTATGCAGGCATGTCATCGGTGTCCGTTGTAACGGGGGAAACAATGAGAGAAGTCAGCACGATCTGCGCTGATGAATGGGCGGCGGCTGTTACATTTATTAGGCGGAAATCGGGGATGAGAACCTACACCTAATTGTATAGAGACAAAGTAAAAAATGGAAATAACCGCATTGTGTGTAACCGAACAGGAGTGACGTAAGAACTTCCCATTCATAAATACTATGCAGTAATAACTCAGCAGTGACAGTAGGTGTCGCTGTTCTCCCATATATCACACCGCTACATAGTAAAGGAAATCTTACCATATATAGGACATATTTTTTATCAACATCTTGAACACGTAGATCAGTTAAGAAAAACAGAAAAAGGAAAACGAACTAGCTGAATTAGATACGACTACGGGAGAAGCTCCAGCTCCGTTCTAGACAACGTGGGTGGCTCTTAGAAGAGCCTTTGGGGTGATAAGAGAAGAGGCAGGAGGCGAGCCGCTCACTTGGCGCTGGTGTACTTGGTGACGGCCTTGGTGCCCTCGGACACGGCGTGCTTGGCCAGCTCTCCCGGCAGCAGCAGGCGCACGGCGGTCTGGATCTCCCGGGAGGTGATGGTAGAGCGCTTGTTGTAGTGAGCCAGGCGAGAGGCTTCCCCTGCGATGCGCTCGAAGATGTCGTTGACGAACGAGTTCATGATGCCCATGGCCTTGGAGGAGATACCGGTGTCAGGGTGGACCTGCTTGAGCACCTTGTACACGTAGATGGCGTAGCTTTCCTTCCTGCTCTTCCTTCGCTTCTTGCCGTCCTTCTTCTGGGTCTTGGTCACGGCTTTCTTGGAGCCCTTCTTGGGCGCTGGGGCAGACTTGGCGGGATCAGGCATGATGATCACTCACAATCCTCCTTCACTGGGACAGAGAAGAATGCTGCTCTCCCCTCCCGCCGCAGCCCTATTTATACCCAGCCCATGCAAATGAGGGCTGCCGCTTGCTCGACCCTCTACTGGAGGAGAGAGTCACCTGACCGGGGCGCGCGTCATAATCCCCGCCCACAGCCGGCTATTGGCGTACCTACAAGCAGGCTGCCCGTTGGCCGGATTCAAATCTACCCAATGACAGGAGGCGGAGGGCGGAGCAAGGAAGTATAAAAAGCCGCAGACGCCGGGCGAGGGAATCTGATCGTGAAAGCGCACGAGCTCGACAATGTCTGGACGCGGCAAACAAGGAGGCAAGGTCCGTGCTAAGGCCAAGACCCGCTCCTCCCGGGCAGGACTGCAGTTCCCCGTCGGTCGTGTGCACAGGCTTCTCCGCAAGGGAAACTACGCTGAGAGGGTTGGCGCCGGCGCTCCGGTCTACCTGGCCGCCGTGCTGGAGTATCTGACCGCTGAGATCCTGGAGTTGGCCGGCAATGCCGCCCGGGACAACAAGAAGACCCGCATCATCCCCCGTCACCTGCAGCTGGCCGTCCGCAACGACGAGGAGCTCAACAAGCTGCTGGGTGGGGTGACCATCGCCCAGGGAGGCGTCCTTCCCAACATCCAGGCCGTGCTGCTGCCCAAGAAGACCGAGAGCAGCAAAGCGGCCAAGAGCAAGTGAGCTCCGCTCATCCATCCGGTACCGTCCGCATCCCCAAAGGCTCTTCTAAGAGCCACCCACCTTCTCATACAGAGCTGTCACCGCTATTATTACATATAACACATGACTGGTAGAGGCTGCAGGGTATCGGCGCTGCCGCATACAGACGGGGGCGCTGTTACTAGTAAATGACACTGACCTCTAGTGACGGCTCCTCCCTGTTACTAGAAGTCTCGTCTTCCCCGGGGATCAGCGCGCAGTATCCGGGCTGTTGGACGGTTTGTATTTCCCGCTCATTGTACGGCTATCAGCAGCACAAAGCTCCCCGCAGTGTTAACCCTTCAGTCCCCGCTGTATTTCTGGCTCCTATTGTTGCTCAGATACCACTCCTCCTCCGATCACAGTGACCACGTCCTAGCTGCCAGGAGACTGATGACACCGGGGGGGATACACTGCAGTCACCGGAGCACAGCGCCGCGCACATCACACAGCCACCACATGTAGTCCTGGGCGATCTCTTACACAGCAGACACTTAGGGGTTAATCCCGGCACTTACACTCTCTCTCCGCCAGGGGGCGGCCTGTATCCGCATACTGTGCTGGGGAATGGGCGGCGGCTGTTACATTTATCAGGCGGGAATCGGAACTTTCACCTAATTGTATAGACGCAAAGTAATAATGGAAATAACCGCATTGTGTGTAACCGAGCGGCAGGAGTGACGTAACAACTTCCCATTCATAAATAGAAGGCAGTAATAGCTCAGCAGTCACAGTAGAGAAATCCTGATCCCCCAACAGCCCCCAATAACCCCGGACCATCACTTCTATGTCTCCTATATACCTGCTGAGACCCTCACATCCCCCATGTCCGGTACACACACCTGCCTATAATTCATTGTTTCCCCACATCTCATCTCATAATAATTACTAATAAACATAAATCGATAGAGAACAGCAGTGTTGATTTGTTGTTTGTGCCAGTGTTATAGTTGAGCTGAGGATTCGTTACTTTGTGCTGTTACCGGGAGCAGAGTTGTCTTTTCCTCCCATTACTCATACTGCACAGGGCTCCTTGTACTTCTATTACCTACCTTTAGTTGTTGTACCTTCTATTCACTATGTATCTCATTACTTTGTATCACTATATATTGCTGCTATTACTGAGCTGAGGGTTCGTTGCAGTGTGTTCTGCTGTATTTCCCTGCGCACAGATGGCTGCTACATGATGTGTTGTACACGATGTTATGTACATGCATATAGCCACACTTGCATTGGTGATTCATTACTATATGTTGCTGTGTGTTGATGCTATTGTTGAGCTGAGGATTTGTTAGAGTGCGTCTCTCTCTCTCTCTCTCTCTCTCTCTCTCCTTTCTCTCTCCCAGCACAGTGACTGCACAGTAAGTGCTCAGACTGAGGTGATCTCCATAGTGGCAGGGAAGGACCTACCTTGTTCTGTAATGTTATTATGTTTTGTTTCTGCCATCTTGTGGTACATAGAGGTAACACATGGTAGAAAGCGCTGACGGGCTTCCTGCTCTGTTTCTGACCACTTGTTGTAGTTCTGATGAGTAGTCAGACTGTTCTATTTCTATCCACTGTGCTCGGCCTATTCCCTGGGTTATATTATTCTCCATGTGATGGGATTTCTTGTTGGATTTAGATAAAGTTATTGTGGATTTTGGTGTCTTTATTGGTGGTTTCTTTCGTGTTCTTTATTAGTATTAATGGTTTTCCTGCCGATTCATAGAAAGGTGAATAGTTTCAAATAAGCATTAAGGTCAATACGGAGAAGGGGGAGGGGGGTTGGTATAAAAGTTCTCCTAGTGTCAAATCCTGATTATTGTACAGTATAACGGCTGTCTTTATTATTATTATTATTAATAATAATAATAATAGTAATAATAATAATAGGTGTATACGGGGGTAACAATTCTCCTCATACTTTTTCCTGCTTTACTATGCTCCAGGGTCTCTTACAATCCGTTTTAGTTGGTTACTATTTTTATTGTATGTCGTTCTGATCGGGATATTCAGATTATTTATTCTATTCGTTTTTCTCCCTTTTATTTCTTCTCCAATAATGATTCCCTCCTTGTGGTTTCCTCCTCTCCTTCACTATCGTCCTTATTGCTGAACTTGTTTGTTGTTGATTCTCTCGAAACCCACAATGAACCCAAATGTATCAGTCCTATCACCTAAAGGTTTCTTCCATTGCAGGAATATTAATAATCAATACACTGTATAGGGAATATATAACTCCTTTGTAAGAGCAAAGTAGTTATATTATTTATATAGTGAGGGCAGGAAGAGAGAACATCAGTATAATATACGGAGGAAACACAAGGCCGCCCTATGTCCCGGGATTATACAGAAACTCCCAGAGTCATTTGAGGGATCAATGCTGATTTATAACTATTCACCTTTCTATGAATCGGCAGGAAAACCATTAATACTAATAAAGAACACGAAAGAAACCACCAATAAAGACACCAAAATCCACAATAACTTTATCTAAATCCAACAAGAAATCCCATCACATGGAGAATAATGACATATATGCCTGTAATGCCTCAAAAGCTACCAACCAATCAGGGGCGTTTGGACATCAGGTTTAACTTATAGAAGGGGGCGATCTATAACAACAGCCATAACCCTGAGGAAGGCCGACGTGTGAGCTGCAGCAACGGGTAGATACTTATTGCCTATAAAAGAGCGGTACAGTGACGTCACTAACTCATATACACTTACATTGCAGAGACGTCCCTATAGCCAGGGGTTCTGCAGAACCTATGGCAGAAGTGAAGTGGCGCATGCGCTAAATACAATTCTCCTGATATTTCGCACTGTACCATTTTATTGGAATTCCGGGGTCCCTCCTCTTCTTGTAGAGCAGCAGCAGCAGCAAGTGCTTAGTGCTGGGGGAAGTTTCTTTAGTCTTACTAGTTACGGCAGGAATCCTCCGTATTATACACTATATTTATACATGACCGGGCAGGGAGCGAAGCCGCCGCCTGTGTTACCCTCCCGGGCTCTCCCTAGCTCCAGGCCGTCCCCGCATCGTCCATTCAGCTTCCAGGACGGTGGGAATTGTAGAAAAGATCCGTGTGACGGTGACCGGTGCCGGGAATAGAAGGAAGGAGCCGCCGCAGCGGATTTATCCTCCCGGATACACAGAGATGTGCAGTCCGGCAAGACTTATGGCGGAGATCCCGGGGTCTCCTCCCGGCTCCTGCCCAGAACCTCCGCCCGTGACGGGCATAATCGGTCAGGGAGGATGTCCGGGAAGAGGGAATCAGGGAGAAAGCGAGATCACCTGTCCGGTTCTAACCGAGAAAGGGCTCTTCTCCCGGGCAGGGAAACACAAGGGGTGAGCGGAGAAGAGCTGAGACTTGGACGGGATGGGGGCGGGACCTGTTTTCTGTGTCAGCCAATAGCAGCTCAGGCCGATGGCAGTTTAGCAGCCAATCACAGGCGGCCGCTGTACATATAAGAAGCGCTGGCGGCTGCGGCCTCAGCATTTATCTTCCAGGATAACTTTTTCCTGTAACCGATCACACGATGGCAGAAACCGCGCCAGCCGCTGCTCCTCCCGCCGAACCGGCCGCTAAAACCAAGAAGCAGCCGAAGAAGTCTCCTGCGGGGGGCGCCAAGAAGAGCAAGAAACCTTCCGGTCCCAGCGTGTCCGAGCTGCTCGTCAAAGCCGTGTCTGCCTCCAAGGAGCGCAGCGGGGTGTCCCTGGCGGCCCTGAAGAAGGCTCTGGCTGCCGGAGGCTACGATGTAGACAAGAACAACAGCCGCCTGAAGCTGGCCATCAAGGGGCTGGTGACCAAGGGGACCCTGCTCCAGGTGAAAGGCAGCGGCGCCTCCGGCTCCTTCAAGCTGAACAAGAAGCAGCAGCAGGAGACCAAGGACAAGGCGGCCAAGCCCAAGAAGCCTGCCGCAGCCAAGAAAGTGGCCAAATCTCCTAAGAAGCCGAAGAAGGCTCCGAGCGCGGCCAAGAGCCCGAAAAAGGCCAAGAAGCCTGCAGCGGCCGCCGCCAAGAAAGCGGCCAAGAAGCCGAAGGCTGCTCCCAAGCCCAAGAAAGTCACCAAGAGCCCGGCTAAGAAGGCGGCCAAACCCAAGGCTGCCAAGAGCCCGGCTAAGAAGGTCGCCAAACCCAAGGCTGCCAAGAAGAGCCCGGCTAAGAAGGTCGCCAAACCCAAGGCTGCCAAGAAGAGCGCAGCTAAGAAATAATCGGGAGCCTCGCCCTGTACTTTACCCCCACAAAGGCTCTTCTCAGAGCCACCACCTCCTCCCGGCAGAGCTTTATGACCTCCCCCACATAAACTAGTGTCTACACTCCCTCCCCGTCTGTAGGACGTCACAATATCCAGTCAAGCGCGGTCCATAGGGTCTAGCTCCCCTTCTGGCAGATAAGAGAGCCACTTCCATAACATCAGTCAGTAACCAACCGCGCGCACTTGTATCTATTTGTGCCGCTATAACACTTTGTAGTGTCAGTATTTGGGATAAGAGAAAATAGCACTTGTTACAGTGTGGTGGTAACCTGCAGCCATTAGAACTCGAAGCTCTCGCCACAAGGTGTCGCTGTTATACTGTAACACAATGTAGCTGTCATGTGAGTACACCACGATTGTAGCCTGCTGTAATAAACAGACGGGATGTGAGGAGACTACTGATTCGGGCCGCTGTGAGCATGCACTATATATTGTAGAGGCATTCGGTTAATCAGTGTGAACGCCCGAGACGCGTCACCGATTAATGGATGAGGGAACACGGGGGAGGGCGCTGTTACCGGGAGTTCCTTCCACCCGCTGAGAGGGCCGGATGGGTCCGCCCCTCCTGAATAGATATTACCGACCAAAAGCAGCAGCTATGTTCTGGCGGGCTCGTGGATGTATAAATTAGCCAATGGGATTCAGGGGGTGTGGTTTACAGCAGCCAATGAGCAGGACACCAGCACTATAAATGCTCTGCCTTTTCCTCCGCTCCCATCACATCTCAGTTGTGCCCGTCTATAGAGCATAATGGCCAGAACCAAGCAGACAGCCCGTAAGTCCACCGGAGGGAAAGCTCCCCGCAAGCAGCTGGCCACCAAGGCCGCCAGGAAGAGCGCTCCCGCTACAGGTGGAGTGAAGAAGCCGCATCGTTACCGTCCCGGTACAGTGGCCCTCCGTGAGATCCGCCGCTACCAGAAGTCCACCGAGCTGCTGATCCGCAAGCTTCCCTTCCAGCGCCTGGTGAGAGAGATCGCCCAGGACTTCAAGACCGATCTCCGCTTCCAGAGCTCGGCGGTCATGGCCCTGCAGGAGGCCAGCGAGGCTTACCTGGTGGGCCTGTTCGAGGACACCAACCTGTGCGCTATCCACGCCAAGAGGGTGACCATCATGCCCAAAGACATCCAGCTGGCCCGCAGGATCCGTGGGGAGAGGGCTTAGATCTGCCCCGGGCACCGCATACACCACAAAAGGCTCTTTTCAGAGCCACCAAATCCTCCCTTAAAGAGCAGCAGAACCCGAACTCCGCCTTACATGTCCCCGACCCCCTTCTCCTTCCCCCAGCACACGTCAGTCTGCTGTCGTTAACCCTCTCTGCGCTGAGCTAGATGTATTCACTATAGTGTTATAACACGTGCTAGATAAATGTTCTCGGTGCTGTTCTCCGGTGACTGCAGTGTCTATTGTGGCTGTTACAGGAGATCAGTCTCCCCCCTCCCCACGCCCGTCTCCTGACAACTGTGACCCGGGTCAGGTTTCTATAGAAGAGAACACGTGATGTCAGGAGGTGCCAAAGGAATGGCCAGTTACAATCTAATGAGCAATAGGGACACAAGGGCCAAATGACAAGGTTAAGATACAAGACATGGGTCCAGTCCTATCTAGTAGAACCCCCTCCCAACGTGGTGCATGGACACATATACAGAGTAGTCACCGGTAGGGGGCACTATACACGTGGGATTTCCCTGACACTACGCGAGGGCAGGTGGTGCTGAGTATATTGCTGGCTCGGGGCTCTTGATGCACTTGGTTCCTGGGCAGCTGGGATTTCTATCGTCACTTTCTATCTAGGTTTATTACTTGCTTATTATTTGCTTTACATGCGCGCGCTCCTTCTATCGTACACGGACGTTCTGTGACCGTTTTGTCAATCTCCCCGTTCTTTTCTTGCTTTGCGGTAGGATCACTGCTGATATCCGACTGCTCTCCGTATTCCTGACGATTATTATGGGGATTTTTTTTCCCTGCCAGAATCGCATTAGAAACTGGTGACACTAAAAGCGGGAAACTAGCAGCGACGGTTACAGAAAGGGCGGGAAGTTCAAAATCTCCATGTTCAGCCAATCAGGGAGGAAGGGGAGGGGTCAATGATCAAAATGCACGTAGGGATGTCCCGGAAGTGAGTCATCTGTGCGGTTCTCTGTCAGGTCCGCTTATTTCCTATGTAAGCAAGGACTCTAAGCGCGTTCTCTTAATTACAGTTGTTTCTTTACAGCTCAGAGAATGTCTGGACGCGGCAAAGGAGGAAAAGGTCTCGGTAAGGGCGGCGCCAAGAGGCACAGGAAGGTGCTCCGGGATAACATCCAGGGCATCACCAAGCCCGCTATCCGCCGCCTTGCTCGCAGGGGAGGCGTCAAGAGAATCTCCGGCCTCATCTATGAGGAGACTCGCGGTGTCCTGAAAGTCTTCCTGGAGAACGTGATCCGCGACGCCGTCACCTACACCGAGCACGCCAAGAGGAAGACCGTCACCGCCATGGACGTGGTGTACGCCCTCAAGCGCCAGGGCCGCACTCTCTACGGCTTCGGAGGTTAATTCCGCTCCCATTCGGCTCCATCTCCACAACCCAAAGGCTCTTTTCAGAGCCGCCCACGTCTTCTATATGAAAGGCTACAGATCCCGGTCCTCTCGCTGCCGTGTCTATGGAAAGTAGGGCACAAACAATCCAGCCCTAAAGGGGTTCATCTTTTGTCTGATGACTGAAGGGTATTGTGTCAGAATATCGGGGGTCGCGCCAATTTGATGGTGATTAACCCTTCCGTATCTGCATTGTTTTCTGCTATATTGGGTCTCATCATTACAAAGACGTTCACAACTGATTTAATCGAAATGTATATGTTCGATTGTTTATAACTGAATTGGATTAAAAGGCTGAATTAGTTTTTTATATGAAGCCTTTAGAAATCACTGAACAATAAACATGCGGAGGGAATTATTAGATCTAGCAAGCAAACCAATCAGTAATGTCCGGAGACTTGTGTGTGTGCACGAGGCCCAGAACATCTCCTGTCCCGGCAGCTTCCTTCTAGTCCATTAGGACCGGAGAGACACAAATGACCTGGAGATAAAGCAAGTGATTTCAGAAGGTCAGGACGGATTGAGCAGCAGGTATGGTACATGGATAAGAGCTGATTTCTATAAAGGAATAGATTGGGAATATGGATATAAGAAGGGAACAGCTCTATGATATGTTCTGTAATCCCAGCCACTCGTGTCATTATTAATCTCTGAATATATAATCGAGAATAGGGCAGGATTGTGCAATATATGTGTGAATCTAAGAGATTCCAATCACCAGAAAGCAAATCACTGTACAGCAACTTGCCCAAATGTTACTGTATGTAATGTAGCCTTGTTATGTTTTAAATTATTGTGCTGTTCCTATTTTAACAAATAATGTCCCTGCAAAGTATTAGACTTCATGAAGGCCACTGCATACATAACTGCACTACATAATGAATATTTTACATCTAAAATATTTTAGATGTTGTATCCATAAAATAAAAACACAAAATAGTCTGAAATATAAATATAGCAAAAATAAAATAACATGGATGATAATGTATTAATCCATGTACATACTTTCTTGTGTCTCTGTCCTGCACCATTTCCTAGATCCCTGCTTGCTGTCAGTAAATGGAATCATTCGGGATCCTTCTCACAGCAGAGGGTCTGTTACAGTTGTATGTGGTCTAGGACAGTCATTAGCCTGGATACAGTCCACCTGCACCGATACATTGTAGCACAGATGACTTTTATCACTCCAGAGACTTGTGTAGCATTATAACAGGTGTTCAGTATTAGGTCTGCACAGGTTTTCTGGATGTGAACAAGGATCTTTTAGTCACTGACAGCCAGCAGAGATCTTGGACATGAAGAAACTGAAACACAAGCCGGCTACACAACCATATCAGAACTTTTCATTATACAGTGATTATATTTTATTTATACAAAACTTTATACCAGCGGTCTTCAAATGGCGGAACTGATGGGGAACTACAACTCCCAGTATGCCCTGGCAGCCTGTGAACAGACAGACAGTATATATCACATGAATAAACAGACATGTACCTCCCTCTGTGTAATGGTCTTTATACCAGGGTGACTCCTACCTGAGAGAACATCAGGGGGACCAGGGAAAGGTAAGTATGCATTCTTTTCCTATATACCTTCAACAGCAGACAGTCCATTAGACAAGTTGTTTTGTATGTGTCAGTAAAAACAAAAACTGGGCAAGGCTTAGATATGCCATCGGTGTTTGCATCAATGTACTGAGAAACCAGCACTGAAGTAGTCTTAAAGCAAGAGGGTTTTTTATGCTTGGATACTTTCCCCTGAACAGTTCCAGAAAAAACATCCAGATAAAGGTTGTAGGTCTTGTAGCCACCACTAGGGGGAACTGGCTGCAGGTGAATTCCTTATTGAGTTTAGTCACAGCTGTAAAAATCTGCACAGTGAGCGCCCCCTGGTGGAAAACAGCATTGCCTGCACCACCCCAAACATTATCATCATCATTCATCAATACTCAAAATAATAAAATGACATTAAATAGTCCCCACTAGAGATGAGCGAACTTAAAGGGCAACTCCAGTTTAAATCAACTGGTGTAAGAAAGTGCCAGAGATTTGTAATTTACTTCTATTAAAAAAATCTCAAGTCTTCCAGTACTTATCAGCTGCAGCATGTCCAACATATCTATGCCTGTGTCTATGACATACAGCAGCTGATAAGTACTGGAAGACCTGAGATTTTTTTTAATAGAAGTAAATTACAAATCTCTGGCACTTTTGGACACTAGTTGATTTGAAAGAAAAAAAAAAAAATCACTTGAGTTGCCCTTGATATTTACGAGCTGAGATTCATTCCGAACTTATTGCAGAGTTCTAAACAACTTTTTAATAATGGCAGTTGCGCATCTTAAAAAAAAAATAAAAAAAAAATTGTACGCGCACCTGTCTGTGCTCCCCCAGTGTATCCAGTCACCTGCAGCCCGTTCAGCCAATCACTGACTGAGATGGGATAGCACCATGACCAGTGATTGGCTAGGCGGCCTATCACTCTAGTGACTGCAGTGCATCTCCATGACAGTGAGTACCGGTGTGAACAGTCTCCTGGCAGGTAGGACGTGTTCACTATGAAGGGGTCTCTAAGAATCATGGAGCAACAATAGGAGCCAGAAATACAGTGGGCGCTGAAGGGTTAACAGTGCTGTATATGACTTCTCTATTACACGGCCATTATTACAGCATCTCAATAAGATAAAAGAACTTTCTGCATGTTACTTATATATAACTACTAAGTCTATACAGAGATATAGAGCTCTGCATGAGAAGAGGGAACTCCGACCACTATAAATATAACTTACAATGATCTAGAACCCAGTATGACAATCATAGGCAGCCTGATGGGGAGTTACCTGATGACGTTATCCTGTAAATATTCTCATTCCCCAGCCAGAAATCAGATAGACGGCTGCCAAATTCCATCTTGTAACCGGACCACGGGTGCCTAGTGGTAAATACAGCCCTGCCTCTCACTATTCCACCATGTCGACTCTCTGTCCATCCCTGCACTGTATGGAGTGGGGTCAGTAGCCAAGTCTGCTCCATACATGGTGGCGCAGTGTATTACAGCTGACAACTGCCCGTGGTTACTGGAGAACGTTAGACCCAGATGCTGAACCTGCTTAGTGATTAGCAATTGTGGCAACTGGGGAGCATCTAGTCAAACAAGTTTTTTTTTTGCCCCACAGGGATTAAGAATATGATGGTGTAAAAAAAAAAAGGAATTTTTTTTTCCCTAGTAAAACATACACATGTTAGCGGAAGTGATAGATCTAAGGGCCAGTTCACACAGAGTAAAACTGGCGGAATTCCGCGGCAGAACTCTTTGCCTGTATGACAGAGGCTGGCGGGATTCTGCAGCAGTCTATGGGAGGCTCGCACACCTCCTCTTCCCACGCCTCTCTGCTCGGAAGAATTGACACGTCAATTCTTCCGTGGGAGAGAGAGGAGGCACACGAGCCAGTATGACACAGAGACTGGTTGGATTCCGGGGCGGAGAGTTCTGCGGCAAAATCTGCCAGTTTTACTCTGTGTGAACTGGCCCTTTTAGAGATGAGGAAGAAAAAAAGAAACTATGTTATGAAATATAAAATCTATGGAAAGGAGGTAATTGGGTAATTGCCTTCTCCTTCCCCAGGGTTAGGGGTAAATAAGACATCACCTCTCTGCCCTACTGCCCCTCAGTGATTCTCATTTATTGGTTAGTTCCCTTTGCGTCTTCTTATGATACATCTAACCAGGAGAGACAACAAAATGATCTTACAAGTAAAAGGAAGGAGGCCTGAAGATGTCACTCACTGTTCCGGAGAGCCTAGATCCCCCGTATCGCCTATACACATGAAGAAAGACAATCACTCAGAGGGGTCTCATAGTTTATTACTGGTTACATCATACATGGAGTCCAATAAACTGGATAGGATGGAGAATCTTTGCTTTCAAATTCAATGACTTTACCTTTTGGTCCTTGCGGCCCTGGAAGACCCGGATCTCCTGCAGGAAAGTAGAAATGACAAATTATATCTGTATAGAACTAGGTCACAGAGTAGGAAGGACTGGAGAAGTATGGTGGAGTAATGAGGAAGAATACAGACAAGATACAACCATCAGACGAATAGAGGGGTGGAGGATATTATGGAGGTCTTTCCAAGGGTTGGCAGGTGTTCTGTCTATAGAGTTCCCAGAGGACCTAGATAAAACACATTGTATAGACATATAATGTGCACTAGCAGTGTCCCAGAGTGGGTTTCCACTGCTTTAATGCAGCATATGTAGGTCAGTACATGAATGCTAGAATGATCTGGGGCTGAATGATGTAGTTTGCACTCCCACCACCAGATGTCAGAATGTATTTTCACTCTCTAGAATGGCTTAAGGAAATTCACTAGAATGGTTAACTGCGAAGCTGGATTGCCTTATGCATTTTCTATAATTATGGCCACTATCTGATGTTTTACTGTGCACCAGTCTCTGAGCTGGGTATTCTAGAGTCTTCCCTAATATGTCTTATAACCTATTACAGTATAGATTATTTGCTCTCTGCCCTATCATGTCAACCCTTGGGGATAGAAGTGCTGAGGCATCTGTAATTTGGGGTAGTTATTCAGAGAGAGGCACACAAGATAAAAGAGAGCCTTCCGAGAAGCTTCTTCCAGGGCCTGGCCTGGTGGCCAGGACCCACCTCCTTAGGGGTCACCCCAACGCCTAACTTTTCCCACTAGGTGGGCCTACGTTGTAGTGCTGACTGGTCTAGTGTCACTTGGTGCCCACAAATGGGAGGAGAAACCCTCAAGGACTTAGGGATCCAACAGCGATCTTCTAAAGTGCCAAGCGCAGGTAGAAAATGGAGTTGCGTGGTAATAATAAAAATAGCCGCATGTGCGGTTACCACAAAAATATAGCTCCCAGTCAAAATGGTATAAAAACAAATAATTTATTGGTAGTAGCGACGCGTTTCGGCACCAGTATCCATGGGTGCCTTTCTCAAGCCTAACAACAGTCCTAGATATCACCTTATTTATACATACATAGTACTACAGGTCTCAGCACGGCACTTCCGGTGTCCCGGAGCGCCGACCGGTGTTAACTCACAATCATCGGATACTTCATTGGACATCAAATACCGTTAATTATACAAATATAACACAATACATACTACAAAACAGAACACTGATCGTGTACTTACAGTCCCATGGCCCTCCGTCCATGATCCCCTTACCGGAACTTCGTGTGGCTACGGCGGAAGTGACATGGAGCGTAATGGGTTAGTGTACACGATCTACGTTATCAGCGTAATACTACGTAAAGAGGGTAAGTGCATTAGTAGAAATGGCGCCTGCAGACCACTAGATGGACACTATCTTTGGATTATACCTGACTACAGCAATATCATCAGGTGTAACCAAGCACTCAAGGCTATATATATCCATCATACAAATATCCTTAGTGGTATTACTTATATATAAAATCAATAAATAGAATATTTAATAACAATAATACACTAATTCGACCCCTTTTAGATGTGTTCAATAAGTTCATTCAAACCATCAGGATGTAATGATTGGATTCTATATATCCAATAAGTTTCACGTTTATTTAATGCAGCAATTCTATTGTATGTTCCGATTGGAATTTGTTCAATAGGAATAATTGAAATTTTATTAAAATCTCTATTATGTGCACTAGTGAGGTGGCGCGATACACTATGTTTTAAAAATCCTTTTGCTGTATTGTGTCTGTGTGAATTTATCCTCTTATGGAGGGGCTGGATGGTGCGCCCGATATACTGTAACCCGCACTCACAAGTAAGCAAATATACTACAAAAGGACAGGAGCAATCAAGGTGTTGTTTAATCGCAAAACTATCTCCTGTTATATTTGATTTGAACCTATTAGCACCCACTGAAATGTTCAAACAGCATTTACATTGTTTTTTTCCACATTTCCACAACAAGGTGAGTGCATTGGAGATTGACCTCTGCACTGCTATTTTATATAACCCTCACAATATTGCACTAGGAAGCGCCTCTCTCCCTCCCCCCCTCCCTCTTTTTTCGCTTGGTGCCCACAAGACAGCATTAAGCGGATGTGCATTCCCATGGGCGTAGGTGCTCCTTCTAAAAGGAGTACCTTAGGGTTTGTGTTTGTGTTTCTCCGACAGTCCACTGCCACCACCACAGATTAACAAGCAGCGTTACAAGTCTAGTCAAGCACCAAGTATATTCAGAGACTGTAGATTCTATTCTTCCACCAGTGAGAGGCTGTGATATTGTCAAGTATTGTACTACAAACAATAAGCTGTGAAGTATATCCAAGTCTATATTATATCCAAAGTTACCCAACTCAACTCAAGAGGTGACCGGTAATATACGGGAAAGGGTGTACATCTGCAAGCCTGGATGAGATGGTGAAGTCCAGGCAAAGTTGTGTGGTTCAGTAGAGCTATTCTGCTGGACTATATATTCGTATAACTGGCCCTGGATTTTATAGGTGCGTAGTAGAGTGTGGAGGCAATGGAAGGTCCCATTACCAATCCCACCTGCCGTTCCCTCCCCAATCTATTCCGCACCTTGTGCTCAGGTGTAGTCAGGGTCAAATTGCTCCAACATAAAAGGCGGCACAGAGGGAAAAGAAATGCTGAGAGCTTGTGGCCTGTTCACACACTGCTCTGTAGAGCTGCTATTGAGTTAGAGCCCAGCTGGTCAGGTGTGTATTTTGTATCCTCCTAGTAACCAGGGAGCTACTAGCACTTGGTATCGTCTCAGTAAATAGGGACAAGAAATAGCATAGGAAAACTCAACACGTTCTACCTGGAGATGTCTATAAGTTGGCAGACGTTGCAGTAGATTATACCTCAGTAAGCATTACATGGGAGAGGTCTCCAGGTGTTCTCTAATAAGACATCTCAGTAGACACTACCTGGAAAGCTATTACAGTATTGGTTTTTATCCCTGTATAAGAACTGTTGTTAGTGCATCTAGTATATAAGATCCAATCTTGTTCTTTTGGTGGTCCACATTCTTCTTTGTCTCCTGGAGGCAGGTCCGTTTTAATACATTGGTGGGCCCAGTGCACAGCCCTCAAGAGTGCCCCCCCTTACCTTTCTGCACATTGTATAATGTACTAAATTTGCCCCTACACTGCATCAAGAGCCCCAATACATACAGTAGTTACCTTATAACACTATTTCCACCATACAGTGATTACATATTACATAAAAACTGCACTAAACAAAACAGAAAGATATCACCAATGATACCATTACATAATACCGCCACACCATGACCCCTATCAGTACAAGCCTATAACAGAGTGAAGTTACATCCAGTGACTCACCGGGGGTGTCTTCTCCGATCAGAGTCTGTCACCTTTTCTTTTTCTCTCCATCCAGCCTGGGCCACCTTGAAGTCTTCTCCTGGCTGTGAATCTTCTCTCCAGAATCTGCCAGACAAATATTTTAGGCTCCAACACATACAGTAGTTAGGTCCCTTGTACCCCTATACAGTAGTTACACCCCTCTGTACTCCTACATAGTTACACCCCTCTGTGCCTCCATAGTTTTAAGGTGTCCCTGTAGTATATAGACCCTCATGTGCTCCTCCAGTTATATACAGCCCTCCTGTGCGCTCCCCCATTAGTATATAGCCCCCCTGTGCACTCTCCCCAGTAGTATATAGCCCCCCTGTGCTCTCCCACAATAGTATATAGCCCCCCTGTGCTCTCCCACAATAGTATATAGCCCCCCTGTGCTCTCCCACAATAGTATATAGCCCCCCTGTGCTCTCCCACAATAGTATATAGCCCCCCTGTGCTCTCCCACAATAGTATATAGCCCCCCTGTGCTCTCCCACAATAGTATATAGCCCCCCTGTGCTCTCCAATAGTATATAGACCCCTATGCTCTCCCACAATAGTATATAGCCCCCCTGTGCTCTCCCACAATAGTATATAGCCCCCCTGTGCTCTCCCACAATAGTATATAGCCCCCCTTTGCTCTCCCACAATAGTATATAGCCCCCCTGTGCTCTCCCCCAATAGTATATAGCCCCCCTGTGCTCCTCCTCAATAGTATATAGCCCCCCTGTGCTCTCCTCAATAGTAAATAGCCCCCCTGTGCTCTCCATAATATATAGCCCCCTGTGCTCTCCCCCATAGTATATAGACCCCTGTGCTCCCCAATAGTATATAGCCCCCCTGTGCTCTCCCCAATAGTAAATAGCCCCCCTGTGCTCTCCATAATATATAGCCCCCTGTGCTCTCCCCCATAGTATATAGACCCCTGTGCTCCCCAATAGTATATAGCTCCCCTGTGTTCCCCAATAGTATATAGCCCCCTGTGCTCCCCAATAGTATATAGCTAACCTGTGTTCCCCAATAGTATATAACCCCCTGTGCTCCCCCATAGTATATAGCCCCCTGTGATCCCCATAGTATATAGCCCCCTGTGCTCCCCAGTAGTATATAGCCCCCTGTGCTCCCCATAGTATATAGCTCCCCTGTGCTCCCCCATAGTATATAGCCCCCTGTGCTCCCCCATAGTATATAGCTCCCCTGTGCTCCCCCATAGTATATAGCTCCCCTGTGCTTCCCCATTGTATATAGCCCCCTGTGCTCCCCCATTGTATATAGCTCCCCTGTGCTCCCCAATAGTATATAGCCCCCGTTCTCCCCCATAGTATATAGCCCCCTGTTCTCCCCCATAGTATATAGCCCCCTGTGCTCCCCAATAGTATATAGCTGCTATATAACATTGAAAAAAACAAACACTTACTCACCTAGGTCCACGCGTTCCTCTTCTCTTCCCTCTTGTGGCCGCACTTCCTGCAGTCACAAGAGGCTGCACTCCCCTTACCCTCGCGCCGACGCTCCAGTGACGTCGGGCGCTAGAGGGAGAGTGCGGCCTCTTGTGACCGCAGGAAGTGCGGCCACAAGAGTGACTGACAGGGAGGGAGCCAATGGCTCTCTCTCTGTCAGTGTCGCTGCTGCTGCAGCGCTGAAGCGCCGCAGCAGCAGCGGACGGGGGAAGCGGCGGACTGGGGGGGCCCTGCAGGGGGCGCCATGGAGGGGTAAGTAGATTACCCATCCATGGCGCTCCCCCCTGACAGGCTGGTGGCCGGAGCCCTGTGCGACCGCATTGGTCGCACATAGCAACTGCCGGCCTACTCGGGGGGGGCCCTTTAACCAGTGGGCCCGGTGCACGTGCACCATGTGCCCTCTGGTTAAAGCGGCCCTGCCTGGAGGTACCCCAACATCCTCGAAGGACAGTTATCTGCCCTCTATTTATGTGTTGATAAGAATTTGTTCTACTTTGATGACCCGTGACAATTCAGATTATTTGCGAAACATGGTGGTCGCACATGTTTTCAGGTATTTTAGTGAGTTGGCGGGTACAAGGGACTATCCATAATTGGCTGTAACCCTGCCCCAGCATGTCCATGCTATAGACACATAGCAGGAGCTCTATACAGGAGGACTAGAAGTACCAACATGTCCATGCTTTAAAACACAAAGCAATGCTCCTAATGGTCTCACCTGACCATGGAGCACACAACAAACTGCACCGGAACAGCGCCAGGAAGGAAGGTAAAAGACAAACCTTCCTTCTTGGCTTCTCCTGTGCAATGGGGACATATCAGCATGTTAGATTAAAAGGGTTAAAGGGCTTATATGAGCTCCATAGCAGGCACACAGCTGCAGATCCCGGCAGACAAGAGTAATAGTGCAGAGAGATTTATCTAACAGATTTTTGAAGCCAAAACCAGGAACAGACTATAAAGAGAGAACAGGTCATAAAGGAAAGAGTGAGATTACTTCTCTTCAAAAATCCATTCCTGGCTTTGGCTTCCAAAATCTTTTAGATAAATCTGTCTGTATAAACGTACCCTTAGGCTATGTTCACACTACGTAAGTCTCCGAACGTATAGCGTTCCGTGAATAAGCGGCCGGAGACTTACGTAGTTTGCGTAAGTATGGAAAGTATACGATGTACGGCTGCACAGTTCACACTACGTAAGAACTTACGCCCGGATCGTACGCTGCGCCGTAAAAAAGGAACCAGACCATTGTTTGAGGACGAAAATGCCGTAACTTACGCCCGTAGCGTAACATGCGGTCCCGTACGTAGTGGCGATTTCTTCATTTTTGCACTTTTCTTTGCCGATCCAAAAGGTTCTGTGGGGTGTCCGGGGCTAGCCGAAGATATCCCAGTAAAAGACCGCTGTCGGATCGCAACGTAGGGCGCTCGGGAAGCGTAAGTAGACTACGGGCGTAAGTTCGCGGACCGTACGTAGCCGGCCGCAACTTACGTAAATCCCCGGCCGGAGTTTAACACGTATATGTCCGGCCGCGAAGATATGCGGCCGGACATATACGTAGTGTGAACATAAACGAGCGCCGTTCTGCTAGATCAGCGCTTGTTTACTGGGCCAATTCCACGGCCTGGTTATCGTTAAACAAGGGCTGCAGGGACCTTGTTACTGATGTCCTTGCAGTCCTAGCTTAACTAGTATACATTACCTATGCAGGGTGCAGGGCTCCTCTTCTCCCGGGTCCTGCGCGCTCCTCCAGCGTCAGGGCAGCCTGTCTCGGCTGACAGGCCACTCAGCCAATCACTGGGTGGGACCGCTGTGGCCAGTGATTGGCTGAGTGGAGACAGGCCGCCCTGACGCTGGAGCGCGCGGGATCCGGGACCCGGGGAGAAGCAGGAGAAGAGGAGCCCTGCACCCTGCATAGGTAATGTAAATCGTTAGTCGCCGGCCTCGCACCGCTATTCCACGCAGCAGTGTGCGGTCGGCGCCCGACAAATATAGGTCCTAACCTATATCAACGATCAGCCGATGACAAAGCTGATCGTTGTCTCTATTCCGATTCGGCCAATCATCGCTCCGTGGAACAGGGCCCTTAGGGAGTTATGTGCCAACCAGTCCCTGTGTACCAGGCTTATACATCTAGGGGTAGATTAGATGGTCAGAAATCCCTTCCCCCGCTAGTTAAGCTCAGATATGTGGCAGCTTCTCTAGTCTTATTATGTCAGTGTGGTCAGATCCAGGGATGAGCTGTGGTTTGTAATCACCCATAGAGGCCGGGCCTCCCCTTCCCTCTAACTGGCTGGGTGCGGGATTTCAGCTCAGGATGGAACCGTCCAATGTGAATATGCCAAAGTCCGTGCCTGGTAAACTATGTGGGCACTGAACAGTTCTCTATAGTGACCACACGGTGGCGCTATTGTACTACTTATTATCCCCACAGCCTGTATCATTGTGTCGTATCTACAGACGGACAATAAATGACATTGTAACAAGGAAGGAGAGAATGGATACAATGTATCTCATCTACAGAGGGGAAGGTTAGAAGTTACATTGTACTTTGGGGTCCAGAGATACATTGTAGCTTCACTCGCTGAGATTTCCCATCAACTCCACAACGTCCCCATAGCCAGGACAGCGCCCCCGCCCGCAGCTCCTCCAGCACTGCAGCCAGTGTTAGACTAGGATAAGTATATAGGAGAATAGGGGGAAGCGGCGCTGACAATGCCGGAGCCGGGCACAGGGAGGAGGTCACAGCTCAGTGCTGCCTCCTGGCGGATTGTCCCGGTAACCAGCGGCTATATTGTGCTATATGTGACCTCCGGCCGCTAATGTAATGTCCAGCTCCGGCCACGTCCATGCAGCAGCGCTGAGTGTGAGCACCGAGCACCTCGCCAGAAATCTGCCCTAACCCCTGCATGTCCGGAGCGGTGACCCAGAAAGCGGCAAGTACTGTCACTAATAGTCATCGCACCCCAGTATCCCCCATCCCAGAAACCACCGCCCGGGAGCGGGGAGGCCGCGCTGCATCATAGGAGAACACCGGCCACCAGGGGGCGCCACACCGGGAGATCACGGCGGCTGCTGAAGCATCACAGAGCCCGGAGGGAGATACACGGGGAACCCCACTGATCTGTACAAGGGAACAAACAAGCATCAGCCCCAGAAATCCTAAAACCTATATGAACCCCACCCGGCCATAGCGGCCCTGACCCCACTAATAACGGACATAATAGCATCAGAAGAGGGAAATGGCGGCGACAGTAATAGAATAGGCGGGAAAGAGAATATCAACATTACATCTGTGTTCAGCCAATCAACGGAGAGTAGGCGGGGCTGAAAGCTCAGTGCAAAAAAAAAAAAAAGACACGCCCCCAGTGTGGATCATATACTCAGTTCTCTGTCAGGTCCGCCTATTTCCTATATAAGCAAGGACTCTAAGCGCGGTCTCTTACAGTTGTTTCTTTACAGCTCAGAGAATGTCTGGACGCGGCAAAGGAGGAAAAGGTCTCGGTAAGGGCGGCGCCAAGAGGCACAGGAAGGTGCTCCGGGATAACATTCAGGGCATCACTAAGCCCGCTATCCGCCGTCTTGCTCGCAGGGGAGGCGTCAAGAGAATCTCCGGCCTCATCTATGAGGAGACTCGCGGTGTCCTGAAAGTCTTCTTGGAGAATGTGATCCGCGACGCCGTCACCTACACCGAGCACGCCAAGAGGAAGACCGTCACCGCCATGGACGTGGTGTACGCCCTCAAGCGCCAGGGCCGCACTCTCTACGGCTTTGGAGGTTAATTCCGCTCCCATTCGGCTCCATCTCCACAACCCAAAGGCTCTTTTCAGAGCCGCCCACGTCTTCTATAAGAGGCTACAATTCCTGGGAACCATTGCTGTGGTTGGCAGTGTGCAGTCTCGGAGGGGCAGCAATATGGGGTTTGTGAACAAATCAAGATTAAACATTATACATATATAACCGAGTGAAAAGATCCACCACTAAAATCAGTCACCTGTAGATGGCGCTAAAACTGAGCTTTGAATTTCAAAATTCCCGCCCGTCGCACACCCGTTCTTTGTTTGGTCGCAGTCGGTCTGACTCCCATACATAATAGAGATGTCGGAGCTCTATACTGACTGCTCTCCTCCTGCTTATCTTTACTGTCAGCACTCAATATAACCCGGCAAGGGGGATAATTGTTTTGGGGGGAAAGCTTATATAATACAAAAACGCACAAGACCGCCCCCAAGGACAGAGTTCTCATATTCCGGTTTTGTCATTGGGATAGTGGAGCAGAAAACACGTATATGGAATGTACTGTAGTTATGTAGCTCCGGTCTCCTGAAATAAAAGGCACTGCAAGAATAGCGGGCGGGCTCCTCAACATGCTGTGCCGGGGCTATAGGGTATAATACTGCTCAGCGATGTAATACCACCACAGCCAGCAGGTGGCAGCGTCACTGTGCAGTATAGTAAGCTAAGCACTATGCAGGCATGTCATCGGTGTCCGTTGTAACGGGGGAAACAATGAGAGAAGTCAGCACGATCTGCGCTGATGAATGGGCGGCGGCTGTTACATTTATTAGGCGGAAATCGGGGATGAGAACCTTCACCTAATTGTATAGAGACAAAGTAAAAAAATGGAAATAACCGCATTGTGTGTAACCGAACAGGAGTGACGTAAGAACTTCCCATTCATAAATACTATGCAGTAATAACTCAGCAGTGACAGTAGGTGTCGCTGTTCTCCCATATATCACACCGCTACATAGTAAAGGAAATCTTACTATATATAGGACATATTTTTCATCAACATCTTGAACACGTAGATCAGTTAAGAAAAACAGAAAAAGGAAAACGAACTAGCTGAATTAGATACGACTACGGGAGAAGCTCCAGCTCCGTTCTAGACAACGTGGGTGGCTCTTAGAAGAGCCTTTGGGGTGATAAGAGAAGAGGCAGGAGGCGAGCCGCTCACTTGGCGCTGGTGTACTTGGTGACGGCCTTGGTGCCCTCGGACACGGCGTGCTTGGCCAGCTCTCCCGGCAGCAGCAGGCGCACGGCGGTCTGGATCTCCCGGGAGGTGATGGTAGAGCGCTTGTTGTAGTGAGCCAGGCGAGAGGCTTCCCCTGCGATGCGCTCGAAGATGTCGTTGACGAACGAGTTCATGATGCCCATGGCCTTGGAGGAGATACCGGTGTCAGGGTGGACCTGCTTGAGCACCTTGTACACGTAGATGGCGTAGCTTTCCTTCCTGCTCTTCCTTCGCTTCTTGCCGTCCTTCTTCTGGGTCTTGGTCACGGCTTTCTTGGAGCCCTTCTTGGGCGCTGGGGCAGACTTGGCGGGATCAGGCATGCTGATCACTCACAATCCTCCTTCACTGGGACAGAGAAGAATGCTGCTCTCCCCTCCCGCCGCAGCCCTATTTATACCCAGCCCATGCAAATGAGGGCTGCCGCTTGCTCGACCCTCTACTGGAGGAGAGAGTCACCTGACCGGGGAGCGCGTCATAATCCCCGCCCACAGCCGGCTATTGGCGTACCTACAAGCAGGCTGCCCGTTGGCCGGATTCAAATCTACCCAATGACAGGAGGCGGAGGGCGGAGCAAGGAAGTATAAAAAGCCGCAGACGCCGGGCGAGGGAATCTGATCGTGAAAGCGCACGAGCTCGACAATGTCTGGACGCGGCAAACAAGGAGGCAAGGTCCGTGCTAAGGCCAAGACCCGCTCCTCCCGGGCAGGACTGCAGTTCCCCGTCGGTCGTGTGCACAGGCTTCTCCGCAAGGGAAACTACGCTGAGAGGGTTGGCGCCGGCGCTCCGGTCTACCTGGCCGCCGTGCTGGAGTATCTGACCGCTGAGATCCTGGAGTTGGCCGGCAATGCCGCCCGGGACAACAAGAAGACCCGCATCATCCCCCGTCACCTGCAGCTGGCCGTCCGCAACGACGAGGAGCTCAACAAGCTGCTGGGTGGGGTGACCATCGCCCAGGGAGGCGTCCTTCCCAACATCCAGGCCGTGCTGCTGCCCAAGAAGACCGAGAGCAGCAAAGCGGCCAAGAGCAAGTGAGCTCCGCTCATCCATCCGGTACCGTCCGCAACCCCAAAGGCTCTTCTAAGAGCCACCCACCTCCTCCTCATACAGAGCTGTCACCGCTATTATTACTACATATAACACATGACTGGTAGAGGCTGCAGGGTATCGGCGCTGCCGCATACAGACGGGGGCGCTGTTACTAGTAAATGACACTGACCTCTAGTGACGGCTCCTCCCTGTTACTAGAAATCTCGTCTTCCCGGGGATCAGCCAATCAGCGCGCAGTATCCGGGCTGTTGGACGGTTTGTATTTCCCGCTCATTGTACGGCTATCAGCAGCACAAAGCTCCCCGCAGTGTTAACCCTTCAGTCCCCGCTGTATTTCTGGCCCCTATTGTTGCTCAGATACCACTCCTCCTCCGATCACAGTGACCACGTCCTAGCTGCCAGGAGACTGATGACACCGGGGGGGATACACTGCAGTCACCGGAGCACAGCACCGCGCACATCACACAGCCACCACATGTAGTCCTGGGCGATCTCTTACACAGCAGACACTTAGGGGTTAATCCCGGCACTTACACTCTCTCTCCGCCCGGGGGCGGCCTGTATCCGCATACTGTGCTGGGGAATGGGCGGCGGCTGTTACATTTATCAGGCGGGAATCGGAACTTTCACCTAATTGTCTCTCTCACCAGGCGCTGGAAGGGAAGCTTGCGGATCAGCAGCTCGGTGGACTTCTGGTAGCGGCGGATCTCACGGAGGGCCACTGTACCGGGACGGTAACGATGCGGCTTCTTCACTCCACCTGTAGCGGGAGCGCTCTTCCTGGCGCCTTGGTGGCCAGCTGCTTGCGGGGAGCTTTCCCTCCGGTGGACTTACGGGCTGTCTGCTTGGTTCTGGCCATTATGCTCTGTAGACGGGCACAACTGAGATGTGATGGGAGCGGAGGAAAAGGCAGAGCATTTATAGTGCTGGTGTCCTGCTCATTGGCTGCTGTAAACCACACCCCCTGAATCCCATTGGCTAATTTATACATCCACGAGCCCGCCAGAACATAGCTGCTGCTTTGGGTCGGTAATATCTATTCAGGAGAGGCGGACCCATCCGGCCCTCTCAGCGGGTGGAAGGAAGGAACTCCCGGTAACAGCGCCCTCCCCCGTGTTCCCTCATCCATGAATCGGTGACGCGTCTCGGGCGTTCACACTGATTAACCGAATGCCTCTACAATATATAGTGCATGCTCACAGCGGCCCGAATCAGTAGTCTCCTCACATCCCGTCTGTTTATTACAGCAGGCTACAATCGTGGTGTACTCACATGACAGCTACATTGTGTTACAGTATAACAGCGACACCTTGTGGCGAGAGCTTCGAGTTCTAATGGCTGCAGGTTACCACCACACTGTAACAAGTGCTATTTTCTCTTATCCCAAATACTGACACTACAAAGTGTTATAGCGGCACAAATAGATACAAGTGCGCGCGGTTGGTTACTGACTGATGTTATGGAAGTGGCTCTCTTATCTGCCAGAAGGGGAGCTAGACCCTATGGACCGCGTTTGACTGGATATTGTGACGTCCTACAGACGGGGAGGGAGTGTAGACACTAGTTTATGTGGGGGAGGTCATAAAGCTCTGCCGGGAGGAGGTGGTGGCTCTGAGAAGAGCCTTTGTGGGGGTAAAGTACAGGGCGAGGCTCCCGATTATTTCTTAGCTGCGCTCTTCTTGGCAGCCTTGGGTTTGGCGACCTTCTTAGCCGGGCTCTTCTTGGCAGCCTTGGGTTTGGCGACCTTCTTAGCCGGGCTCTTGGCAGCCTTGGGTTTGGCCGCCTTCTTAGCCGGGCTCTTGGTGACTTTCTTGGGCTTGGGAGCAGCCTTCGGCTTCTTTGCCGCTTTCTTGGCGGCGGCCGCTGCAGGCTTCTTGGCCTTTTTCGGGCTCTTGGCCGCGCTCGGAGCCTTCTTCGGCTTCTTAGGAGATTTGGCCACTTTCTTGGCTGCGGCAGGCTTCTTGAGCTTGGCCGCCTTATCCTTGGTCTCCTGCTGCTGCTTCTTGTTCAGCTTGAAGGAGCCGGAGGCGCCGCTGCCTTTCACCTGGAGCAGGGTCCCCTTGGTCACCAGCCCCTTGATGGCCAGCTTCAGGCGGCTGTTGTTCTTGTCTACATCGTAGCCTCCGGCAGCCAGAGCCTTCTTCAGGGCCGCAAGGGACACCCCGCTGCGCTCCTTGGAGGCAGACACGGCTTTGACGAGCAGCTCGGACACGCTGGGACCGGAAGGTTTCTTGCTCTTCTTGGCGCCCCCCGCAGGAGACTTCTTCGGCTGCTTCTTGGTTTTAGCGGCCGGTTCGGCGGGAGGAGCAGCGGCTGGCGCGGTTTCTGCCATCGTGTGATCGGTTACAGGAAAAAGTTATCCTGGAAGATAAATGCTGAGGCCGCAGCCGGCAGCGCTTCTTATATGTACAGCGGCCGCCTGTGATTGGCTGCTAAACTGCCATCGGCCTGAGCTGCTATTGGCTGACACAGAAAACAGGTCCCGCCCCCATCCCGTCCAAGTCTCAGCTCTTCTCCGCTCACCCCTTGTGTTTCCCTGCCCGGGAGAAGAGCCCTTTCTCGGTTAGAACCGGACAGGTGATCTCGCTTTCTCCCTGATTCCCTCTTCCCGGACATCCTCCCTGACCGATTATGCCCGTCACGGGCGGAGGTTCTGGGCAGGAGCCGGGAGGAGACCCCGGGATCTCCGCCATAAGTCTTGCCGGACTGCACATCTCTGTGTATCCGGGAGGATAAATCCGCTGCGGCGGCTCCTTCCTTCTATTCCCGGCACCGGTCACCGTCACACGGATCTTTTCTACAATTCCCACCGTCCTGGAAGCTGAATGGACGATGCGGGGACGGCCTGGAGCTAGGGAGAGCCCGGGAGGGTAACACAGGCGGCGGCTTCGCTCCCTGCCCGGTCATGTATAAATATAGTGTATAATACGGAGGATTCCTGCCGTAACTAGTAAGACTAAAGAAACTTCCCCCAGCACTAAGCACTTGCTGCTGCTGCTGCTCTACAAGAAGAGGAGGGACCCCGGAATTCCAATAAAATGGTACAGTGCGAAATATCAGGAGAATTGTATTTAGCGCATGCGCCACTTCACTTCTGCCATAGGTTCTGCAGAACCCCTGGCTATAGGGACGTCTCTGCAATGTAAGTGTATATGAGTTAGTGACGTCACTGTACCGATCTTTTATAGGCAATAAGTATCTACCCGTTGCTGCAGCTCACACGTCGGCCTTCCTCAGGGTTATGGCTGTTGTTATAGATCGCCCCCTTCTATAAGTTAAACCTGATGTCCAAACGCCCCTGATTGGTTGGTAGCTTTTGAGGCATTACAGGCATATATGTCATTATTCTCCATGTGATGGGATTTCTTGTTGGATTTAGATAAAGTTATTGTGGATTTTGGTGTCTTTATTGGTGGTTTCTTTCGTGTTCTTTATTAGTATTAATGGTTTTCCTGCCGATTCATAGAAAGGTGAATAGTTATAAATCAGCATTGATCCCTCAAATGACTCTGGGTGTTTCTGTATAATCCCGGGACATAGGGCGGCCTTGTGTTTCCTCCGTATATTATACTGATGTTCTCTCTTCCTGCCCTCACTATATAAATAATATAACTACTTTGCTCTTACAAAGGAGTTATATATTCCCTATACAGTGTATTGATTATTAATATTCCTGCAATGGAAGAAACCTTTAGGTGATAGGACTGATACATTTGGGTTCATTGTGGGTTTCGAGAGAATCAACAACAAACAAGTTCAGCAATAAGGACGATAGTGAAGGAGAGGAGGAAACCACAAGGAGGGAATCATTATTGGAGAAGAAATAAAAGGGAGAAAAACGAATAGAATAAATAATCTGAATATCCCGATCAGAACGACATACAATAAAAATAGTAACCAACTAAAACGGATTGTAAGAGACCCTGGAGCATAGTAAAGCAGGAAAAAGTATGAGGAGAATTGTTACCCCCGTATACACCTATTATTATTATTACTATTATTATTATTATTATTAATAATAATAATAAAGACAGCCGTTATACTGTACAATAATCAGGATTTGACACTAGGAGAACTTTTATACCAACCCCCCTCCCCCTTCTCCGTATTGACCTTAATGCTTATTTGAAACTATTCACCTTTCTATGAATCGGCAGGAAAACCATTAATACTAATAAAGAACACGAAAGAAACCACCAATAAAGACACCAAAATCCACAATAACTTTATCTAAATCCAACAAGAAATCCCATCACATGGAGAATAATATAACCCAGGGAATAGGCCGAGCACAGTGGCTAGAAATAGAACAGTCTGACTACTCATCAGAACTACAACAAGTGGTCAGAAACAGAGCAGGAAGCCCGTCAGCGCTTTCTACCATGTGTTACCTCTATGTACCACAAGATGGCAGAAACAAAACATAATAACATTACAGAACAAGGTAGGTCCTTCCCTGCCACTATGGAGATCACCTCAGTCTGAGCACTTACTGTGCAGTCACTGTGCTGGGAGAGAGAAAGGAGAGAGAGAGAGAGAGAGAGAGAGAGAGACGCACTCTAACAAATCCTCAGCTCAACAATAGCATCAACACACAGCAACATATAGTAATGAATCACCAATGCAAGTGTGGCTATATGCATGTACATAACATCGTGTACAACACATCATGTAGCAGCCATCTGTGCGCAGGGAAATACAGCAGAACACACTGCAACGAACCCTCAGCTCAGTAATAGCAGCATTATATAGTGATACAAAGTAATGAGATACATAGTGAATAGAAGGTACAACAACTAAAGGTAGGTAATAGAAGTACAAGGAGCCCTGTGCAGTATGAGTAATGGGAGGAAAAGACAACTCTGCTCCCGGTAACAGCACAAAGTAACGAATCCTCAGCTCAACTATAACACTGGCACAAACAACAAATCAACACTGCTGTTCTCTATCGATTTATGTTTATTAGTAATTATTATGAGATGAGATGTGGCGAAACAATGAATTATAGGCAGGTGTGTGTACCGGACATGGGGATGTGAGGGTCTCAGCAGGTATATAGGAGACATAGAAGTGATGGTCCGGGGTTATTGGGGGCTGTTGGGGGATCAGGATTTCTCTACTGTGACTGCTGAGCTATTACTGCCTTCTATTTATGAATGGGAAGTTGTTACGTCACTCCTGCCGCTCGGTTACACACAATGCGGTTATTTCCATTATTACTTTGCGTCTATACAATTAGGTGAAAGTTCCGATTCCCGCCTGATAAATGTAACAGCCGCCGCCCATTCCCCAGCACAGTATGCGGATACAGGCCGCCCCCTGGCGGAGAGAGAGTGTAAGTGCCGGGATTAACCCCTAAGTGTCTGCTGTGTAAGAGATCGCCCAGGACTACATGTGGTGGCTGTGTGATGTGCGCGGTGCTGTGCTCCGGTGACTGCAGTGTATCCCCCCCGGTGTCATCAGTCTCCTGGCAGCTAGGACGTGGTCACTGTGATCGGAGGAGGAGTGGTATCTGAGCAACAATAGGAGCCAGAAATACAGCGGGGACTGAAGGGTTAACACTGCGGGGAGCTTTGTGCTGCTGATAGCCGTACAATGAGCGGGAAATACAAACCGTCCAACAGCCCGGATACTGCGCGCTGATTGGCTGATCCCCGGGGAAGACGAGACTTCTAGTAACAGGTCAGGGGGATCCCGAGCAGTGAGGCCGATGCCTTCCACCACCCATGTAGGAGGAGGATGGGGGTTATGATGCTCCGCAGCAGATACATCGAGGGGACACTCCCTCTGCAGTCAGTCCTGGGGGGGGGGGGGGGGGGGCTGTAGGTAGAGATGAGAGGGGCCGGGAGGAGCCGTCACTAGAGGTCAGTGTCATTTACTAGTAACAGCGCCCCCGTCTGTATGCGGCAGCGCCGATACCCTGCAGCCTCTACCAGTCATGTGTTATATGTAGTAATAATAGCGGTGACAGCTCTGTATGAGGAGGAGGTGGGTGGCTCTTAGAAGAGCCTTTGGGGTTGCGGACGGTACCGGATGGATGAGCGGAGCTCACTTGCTCTTGGCCGCTTTGCTGCTCTCGGTCTTCTTGGGCAGCAGCACGGCCTGGATGTTGGGAAGGACGCCTCCCTGGGCGATGGTCACCCCACCCAGCAGCTTGTTGAGCTCCTCGTCGTTGCGGACGGCCAGCTGCAGGTGACGGGGGATGATGCGGGTCTTCTTGTTGTCCCGGGCGGCATTGCCGGCCAACTCCAGGATCTCAGCGGTCAGATACTCCAGCACGGCGGCCAGGTAGACCGGAGCGCCGGCGCCAACCCTCTCAGCGTAGTTTCCCTTGCGGAGAAGCCTGTGCACACGACCGACGGGGAACTGCAGTCCTGCCCGGGAGGAGCGGGTCTTGGCCTTAGCACGGACCTTGCCTCCTTGTTTGCCGCGTCCAGACATTGTCGAGCTCGTGCGCTTTCACGATCAGATTCCCTCGCCCGGCGTCTGCGGCTTTTTATACTTCCTTGCTCCGCCCTCCGCCTCCTGTCATTGGGTAGATTTGAATCCGGCCAACGGGCAGCCTGCTTGTAGGTACGCCAATAGCCGGCTGTGGGCGGGGATTATGACGCGCTCCCCGGTCAGGTGACTCTCTCCTCCAGTAGAGGGTCGAGCAAGCGGCAGCCCTCATTTGCATGGGCTGGGTATAAATAGGGCTGCGGCGGGAGGGGAGAGCAGCATTCTTCTCTGTCCCAGTGAAGGAGGATTGTGAGTGATCATCATGCCTGATCCTGCCAAGTCTGCCCCAGCGCCCAAGAAGGGCTCCAAGAAAGCCGTGACCAAGACCCAGAAGAAGGACGGCAAGAAGCGAAGGAAGAGCAGGAAGGAAAGCTACGCCATCTACGTGTACAAGGTGCTCAAGCAGGTCCACCCTGACACCGGTATCTCCTCCAAGGCCATGGGCATCATGAACTCCTTCGTCAACGACATCTTCGAGCGCATCGCAGGGGAAGCCTCTCGCCTGGCTCACTACAACAAGCGCTCTACCATCACCTCCCGGGAGATCCAGACCGCCGTGCGCCTGCTGCTGCCGGGAGAGCTGGCCAAGCACGCCGTGTCCGAGGGCACCAAGGCCGTCACCAAGTACACCAGCGCCAAGTGAGCGGCTCGCCTCCTGCCTCTTCTCTTATCACCCCAAAGGCTCTTCTAAGAGCCACCCACGTTGTCTAGAACGGAGCTGGAGCTTCTCCCGTAGTCGTATCTAATTCAGCTAGTTCGTTTTCCTTTTTCTGTTTTTCTTAACTGATCTACGTGTTCAAGATGTTGATGAAAAATATGTCCTATATATAGTAAGATTTCCTTTACTATGTAGCGGTGTGATATATGGGAGAACAGCGACACCTACTGTCACTGCTGAGTTATTACTGCATAGTATTTATGAATGGGAAGTTCTTACGTCACTCCTGTTCGGTTACACACAATGCGGTTATTTCCATTTTTTACTTTGTCTCTATACAATTAGGTGAAGGTTCTCATCCCCGATTTCCGCCTAATAAATGTAACAGCCGCCGCCCATTCATCAGCGCAGATCGTGCTGACTTCTCTCATTGTTTCCCCCGTTACAACGGACACCGATGACATGCCTGCATAGTGCTTAGCTTACTATACTGCACAGTGACGCTGCCACCTGCTGGCTGTGGTGGTATTACATCGCTGAGCAGTATTATACCCTATAGCCCCGGCACAGCATGTTGAGGAGCCCGCCCGCTATTCTTGCAGTGCCTTTTATTTCAGGAGACCGGAGCTACATAACTACAGTACATTCCATATACGTGTTTTCTGCTCCACTATCCCAATGACAAAACCGGAATGAGAACTCTGTCCTTGGGGGCGGTCTTGTGCGTTTTTGTATTATATAAGCTTTCCCCCCAAAACAATTATCCCCCTTGCCGGGTTATATTGAGTGCTGACAGTAAAGATAAGCAGGAGGAGAGCAGTCAGTATAGAGCTCCGACATCTCTATTATGTATGGGAGTCAGACCGACTGCGACCAAACAAAGAACGGGTGTGCGACGGGCGGGAATTTTGAAATTCAAAGCTCAGTTTTAGCGCCATCTACAGGTGACTGATTTTAGTGGTGGATCTTTTCACTCGGTTATATATGTATAATGTTTAATCTTGATTTGTTCACAAACCCCATATTGCTGCCCCTCCGAGACTGCACACTGCCAACCACAGCAATGGTTCCCAGGAATTGTAGCCTCATATAGAAGACGTGGGCGGCTCTGAAAAGAGCCTTTGGGTTGTGGAGATGGAGCCGAATGGGAGCGGAATTAACCTCCGAAGCCGTAGAGAGTGCGGCCCTGGCGCTTGAGGGCGTACACCACGTCCATGGCGGTGACGGTCTTCCTCTTGGCGTGCTCGGTGTAGGTGACGGCGTCGCGGATCACATTCTCCAAGAAGACTTTCAGGACACCGCGAGTCTCCTCATAGATGAGGCCGGAGATTCTCTTGACGCCTCCCCTGCGAGCAAGACGGCGGATAGCGGGCTTAGTGATGCCCTGAATGTTATCCCGGAGCACCTTCCTGTGCCTCTTGGCGCCGCCCTTACCGAGACCTTTTCCTCCTTTGCCGCGTCCAGACATTCTCTGAGCTGTAAAGAAACAACTGTAAGAGAACGCGCTTAGAGTCCTTGCTTATATAGGAAATAGGCGGACCTGACAGAGAACTGAGAATATGATCCACACTGGGGGCGTGTCTTTTTTTTTTTTTGCACTGAGCTTTCAGCCCCGCCTACTCTCCGTTGATTGGCTGAACACAGATGTAATGTTGATATTCTCTTTCCCGCCTATTCTATTACTGTCGCCGCCATTTCCCTCTTCTGATGCTATTATGTCCGTTATTAGGGGGGTCAGGGCCGCTATGGCCGGGTGGGGTTCAGATAGGTTTTAGGATTTCTGGGGCTGATGCTTGTTTGTTCCCTTGTACAGATCAGTGGGGTTCCCCGTGTATCTCCCTCCGGGCTCTGTGATGCTTCAGCAGCCGCCGTGATCTCCCGGTGTGGCGCCCCCTGGTGGCCGGTGTTCTCCTATGATGCAGCGCGGCCTCCCCGCTCCCGGGCGGTGGTTTCTGGGATGGGGGATACTGGGGTGCGATGACTATTAGTGACAGTACTTGCCGCTTTCTGGGTCGCCGCTCCGGACATGCAGGGGTTAGGGCAGATTTCTGGCGAGGTGCTCGGTGCTCACACTCAGCGCTGCTGCATGGACGTGGCCGGAGCTGGACATTACATTAGCGGCCGGAGGTCACATATAGCACAATATAGCCGCTGGTTACCGGGACAATCCGCCAGGAGGCAGCACTGAGCTGTGACCTCCTCCCTGTGCCCGGCTCCGGCATTGTCAGCGCCGCTTCCCCCTATTCTCCTATATACTTATCCTAGTCTAACATTGGCTGCAGTGCTGGAGGAGCTGCGGGCGGGGGCGCTGTCCTGGCTATGGGGACGTTGTGGAGTTGATGGGAAATCTCAGCGAGTGAAGCTACAATGTATCTCTGGACCCCAAAGTACAATGTAACGTCTAACCTTCCCCTCTGTAGATGAGATACATTGTATCCATTCTCTCCTTCCTTGTTACAATGTCATTTATTGTCCGTCTGTAGATACGACACAATGATACAGGCTGTGGGGATAATAAGTAGTACAATAGCGCCACCGTGTGGTCACTATAGAGAACTGTTCAGTGCCCACATAGTTTACCAGGCACGGACTTTGGCATATTCACATTGGACGGTTCCATCCTGAGCTGAAATCCCGCACCCAGCCAGTTAGAGGGAAGGGGAGGCCCGGCCTCTATGGGTGATTACAAACCACAGCTCATCCCTGGATCTGACCACACTGACATAATAAGACTAGAGAAGCTGCCACATATCTGAGCTTAACTAGCGGGGGAAGGGATTTCTGACCATCTAATCTACCCCTAGATGTATAAGCCTGGTACACAGGGACTGGTTGGCACATCTCTGCCTGTCACATAACTCCCTAAGGGCCCTGTTCCACGGAGCGATGATTGGCCGAATCGGAATAGAGACAACGATCAGCTTTGTCATCGGCTGATCGTTGATATAGGTTAGGACCTATATTTGTCGGGCGCCGACCGCACACTGCTGCGTGGAATAGCGGTGCGAGGCCGGCGACTAACGATTTACATTACCTATGCAGGGTGCAGGGCTCCTCTTCTCCTGCTTCTTCTCCCGGGTCCCGGATCCCGCGCGCTCCAGCGTCAGGGCGGCCTGTCTCCACTCAGCCAATCACTGGCCACAGCGGTCCCACCCAGTGATTGGCTGAGTGGCCTGTCAGCCGAGAACAGGCTGCCCTGACGCTGGAGGAGCGCGCAGGACCCGGGAGAAGAGGAGCCCTGCACCCTGCATAGGTAATGTATACTAGTTAAGCTAGGACTGCAAGGACATCAGTAACAAGGTCCCTGCAGCCTTGTTTAACGATAACCAGGCGTGGAATTGGCCCAGTAAACGAGCGCTGATCTAGCAGAACGGCGCTCGTTTATGTTCACACTACGTATATGTCCGGCCGCATATCTTCGCGGCCGGACATATACGTGTTAAACTCCGGCCGGGGATTTACGTAAGTTGCGGCCGGCTACGTACGGTCCGCGAACTTACGCCCGTAGTCTACTTACGCTTCCCGAGCGCCCTACGTTGCGATCCGACAGCGGTCTTTTACTGGGATATCTTCGGCTAGCCCCGGACACCTCCACAGAACCTTTTGGATCGGCAAAGAAAAGTGCAAAAATGAAGAAATCGCCACTACGTACGGGACCGCATGTTACGCTACGGGCTAAGTTACGGCATTTTCGTCCTCAAACAATGGTCTGGTTCCTTTTTTACGGCGCAGCGTACGATCCGGGCGTAAGTTCTTACGTAGTGTGAACTGTGCAGCCGTACATCGTATACTTTCCATACTTACGCAAACTACGTAAGTCTCCGGCCGCTTATTCACGGAACGCTATAACGTTCGGAGACTTACGTAGTGTGAACATAGCCTAAGGGTACGTTTATACAGACAGATTTATCTAAAAGATTTTGGAAGCCAAAGCCAGGAATGGATTTTGAAGAGAAGTAATCTCACTCTTTCCTTTATGACCTGTTCTCTCTTTATAGTCTGTTCCTGGTTTTGCTTCAAAAATCTGTTAGATAAATCTCTCTGCACTATTACTCTTGTCTGCCGGGATCTGCAGCTGTGTGCCTGCTATGGAGCTCATATAAGCCCTTTAACCCTTTAATCTAACATGCTGATATGTCCCCATTGCACAGGAGAAGCCAAGAAGGAAGGTTTGTCTTTTACCTTCCTTCCTGCGCTGTTCCGGTGCAGTTTGTTGTGTGCTCCATGGTCAGGTGAGACCATTAGGAGCACTGCTTTGTGTTTTAAAGCATGGACATGTTGGTACTTCTAGTCCTCCTGTATAGAGCTCCTGCTATGTGTCTATAGCTGGACATGCTGGGGCAGGGTTACAGCCAATTATGGATAGTCCCTTGTACCCGCCAACTCACTAAAATACCTGAAAACATGTGCGACCACCATGTTTCGCAAATAATCTGAATTGTCACGGGTCATCAAGTAGAACAAATTCTTATCAACACATAAATAGAGGGCAGATAACTGTCCTTCGAGGATGTTGGGGTACCTCCATGCAGGGCCGCTTTAAACCAGAGGGCACATGGTGCACGTGCACCGGGCCCACTGGTTAAAGGGCCCCCCCCCGAGTCGGCCGGCAGTTGCTATGTGCGACCAATGCGGTCGCACAGGGCTCCGGCCACCAGCCTGTCAGGGGGGAGCGCCATGGATGGGTAATCTACTTACCCCTCCATGGCGCCCCCTGCAGGGCCCCCCCAGTCCGCCGCTTCCCCAGTCCACTGCTGCTGCGGCGCTTCAGCGCTGCAGCAGCAGCGACACTGACAGAGAGAGAGCCATTGGCTCCCTCCCTGTCAGTCACTCTTGTGGCCGCACTTCCTGCGGTCACAAGAGGCCGCACTCTCCCTCTAGCGCCCGACGTCACTGGAGCGTCGGCGCGAGGGTAAGGGGAGTGCAGCCTCTTGTGACTGCAGGAAGTGCGGCCACAAGAGGGAAGAGAAGAGGAACGCGTGGACCTAGGTGAGTAAGTGTTTGTTTTTTTCAATGTTATATAGCAGCTATATACTATTGGGGAGCACAGGGGGCTATATACTATGGGGGAGAACAGGGGGCTATATACAATGGGGAGAACGGGGGCTATATACTATGGGGGAGAACGGGGCTATATACTATGGGGAACAGGGGAGCTATATACAATGGGGGAGCACAGGGGCTATATACAATGGGGAAGCACAGGGGAGCTATATACTATGGGGAGCACAGGGGAGCTATATACTATGGGGGAGCACAGGGGGCTATATACTATGGGGGAGCACAGGGAGCTATATACTATGGGGAGCACAGGGGGCTATATACTACTGGGGAGCACAGGGGGCTATATACTATGGGGGACAGAGGGGCTATATACTATGGGGAGCACAGGGGGTTATATACTATTGGGAACACAGGTTAGCTATATACTATTGGGGAGCACAGGGGGCTATATACTATTGTGGAACACAGGGGAGCTATATACTATTGGAGAGCACAGGGGTCTATATACTATGGGGGAGAGCACAGGGGCTATATATTATGGAGAGCACAGGGGGGCTATTTACTATTGGGGAGAGCACAGGGGGGCTATATACTATTGGGAGCACAGGGGTCTATATACTATGGGGAGAGCACAGGGGGCTATATATTATGGAGAGCACAGGGGGGCTATTACTATTGAGGAGAGCACAGGGGGGCTATATACTATTGAGGAGGACACAGGGGGGCTATATACTATTGGGGGAGAGCACAGGGGGGCTATATACTATTGTGGGAGAGCACAGGGGGGCTATATACTATTGTGGGAGAGCACAGGGGGGCTATATACTATTGTGGGAGAGCACAGGGGGGCTATATACTATTGTGGGAGAGCACTAGGGGTCTATATACTATTGGGGAGCACAGGGGGGCTATATACTATTGTGGGAGAGCACAGGGGGCTATATACTATTGTGGGAGAGCACAGGGGGGCTATATACTATTGTGGGAGAGCACAGGGGGCTATATACTACTGGGGGAGCACAGGGGGGCTATATACTAATGGGGAGCGCACAGGAGGGCTGTATATAACTGGAGGAGCACATGAGGGTCTATATACTACAGGGACACCTTAAAACTATGGAGGCACAGAGGGGTGTAACTATGTAGGAGTACAGAGGGGTGTAACTACTGTATAGGGGTACAAGGGACCTAACTACTGTATGTGTTGGAGCCTAAAATATTTGTCTAGCAGATTCTGGAGAGAAGATTCACAGCCAGGAGAAGACTTCAAGGTGGCCCAGGCTGGATGGAGAGAAAAAGAAAAGGTGACAGACTCTGATCGGAGAAGAACCCCCCGGTGAGTCACTGGATGTAACTTCACTCTGTTATAGGCTTGTACTGATAGGGGTCATGGTGTGGCGGTATTATGTAATGGTATCATTGGTGATATCTTTCTGTTTTGTTTAGTGCAGTTTTTATGTAATATGTAATCACTGTATGGTGGAAATAGTGTTATAAGGTAACTACTGTATGTATTGGGGCTCTTGATGCAGTGTGGGGGCAAATTCAGTACATTATACAATGTGCAGAAAGGTAAGGGGGGGCACTCTTGAGGGCTGTGCACTGGGCCCACCAATGTATTAAAACGGACCTGCCTCCAGGAGACAAAGAAGAATGTGGACACCAAAAGAACAAGATTGGATCTTATATACTAGATGCACTAACAACAGTTCTTATACAGGGATAAAAACCAATACTGTAATAGCTTTCCAGGTAGTGTCTACTGAGATGTCTTATTAGAGAACACCTGGAGACCTCTCCCATGTAATGCTTACTGAGGTATAATCTACTGCAACGTCTGCAACTTATAGACATCTCAAGGTAGAACGTGTTGAGTTTTCCTATGCTATTTCTTGTCCCTATTTACTGAGACGATACCAAGTGCTAGTAGCTCCCTGGTTACTAGGAGGATACAAAATACACACCTGACCAGCTGGGCTCTAACTCAATAGCAGCTCTACAGAGCAGTGTGTGAACAGGCCACAAGCTCTCAGCATTTCTTTTCCCTCTGTGCCGCCTTTTATGTTGGAGCAATTTGACCCTGACTACACCTGAGCACAAGGTGCGGAATAGATTGGGGAGGGAACGGCAGGTGGGATTGGTAATGGGACCTTCCATTGCCTCCACACTCTACTACGCACCTATAAAATCCAGGGCCAGTTATACGAATATATAGTCCAGCAGAATAGCTCTACTGAACCACACAACTTTGCCTGGACTTCACCATCTCATCCAGGCTTGCAGATGTACACCCTTCCCGTATATTACCGGTCACCTCTTGAGTTGAGTTGGGTAACTTTGGATATAATATAGACTTGGATATACTTCACAGCTTATTGTTTGTAGTACAATACTTGACAATATCACAGCCTCTCACTGGTGGAAGAATAGAATCTACAGTCTCTGAATATACTTGGTGCTTGACTAGACTTGTAACGCTGCTTGTTAATCTGTGGTGGTGGCAGTGGACTGTCGAGAACACAAACACAAACCCTAAGGTACTCCTTTTAGAAGGAGCACCTACGCCCATGGGAATGCACATCCGCTTAATGCTGTCTTGTGGGCACCAAGTGACACTAGACCAGTCAGCACTACAACGTAGGCCACCTAGTGGGAAAAGTTAGGCGTTGGGGGACCCCTAAGGAGGTGGGTCCTGGCCACCAGGCCAGGCCCTGGAAGAAGCTTCTCGGAAGGCTCTCTTTTATCTTGTGTGCCTCTCTCTGAATAACTACCCCAAATCACAGATGCCTCAGCACTTCTATCCCCAAGGGTTGACATGATAGGGCAGAGAGCAAATAATCTATACTGTAATAGGTTATAAGACATATTAGGGAAGACTCTAGAATACCCAGCTCAGAGACTGGTGCACAGTAAACATCAGATAGTGGCCATAATTATAGAAAATGCATAAGGCAATCCAGCTTCGCAGTTAACCATTCTAGTGAATTTCCTTAAGCCATTCTAGAGAGTGAAAATACATTCTGACATCTGGTGGTGGGAGTGCAAACTACATCATTCAGCCCCAGATCATTCTAGCATTCATGTACTGACCTACATATGCTGCATTAAAGCAGTGGAAACCCACTCTGGGACACTGCTAGTGCACATTATATGTCTATACAATGTGTTTTATCTAGGTCCTCTGGGAACTCTATAGACAGAACACCTGCCAACCCTTGGAAAGACCTCCATAATATCCTCCACCCCTCTATTCGTCTGATGGTTGTATCTTGTCTGTATTCTTCCTCATTACTCCACCATACTTCTCCAGTCCTTCCTACTCTGTGACCTAGTTCTATACAGATATAATTTGTCATTTCTACTTTCCTGCAGGAGATCCGGTCTTCCAGGGCCGCAAGGACCAAAAGGTAAAGTCATTGAATTTGAAAGCAAAGATTCTCCATCCTATCCAGTTTATTGGACTCCATGTATGATGTAACCAGTAATAAACTATGAGACCCCTCTGAGTGATTGTCTTTCTTCATGTGTATAGGCGATACGGGGGATCTAGGCTCTCCGGAACAGTGAGTGACATCTTCAGGCCTCCTTCCTTTTACTTGTAAGATCATTTTGTTGTCTCTCCTGGTTAGATGTATCATAAGAAGACGCAAAGGGAACTAACCAATAAATGAGAATCACTGAGGGGCAGTAGGGCAGAGAGGTGATGTCTTATTTACCCCTAACCCTGGGGAAGGAGAAGGCAATTACCAAATTACCTCCTTTCCATAGATTTTATATTTCATAACATAGTTTCTTTTTTTCTTCCTCATCTCTAAAAGGGCCAGTTCACACAGAGTAAAACTGGCAGATTTTGCCGCAGAACTCTCCGCCCCGGAATCCAACCAGTCTCTGTGTCATACTGGCTCGTGTGCCTCCTCTCTCTCCCACGGAAGAATTGACGTGTCAATTCTTCCGAGCAGAGAGGCGTGGGAAGAGGAGGTGTGCGAGCCTCCCATAGACTGCTGCAGAATCCCGCCAGCCTCTGTCATACAGGCAAAGAGTTCTGCCGCAGAATTCCGCCAGTTTTACTCTGTGTGAACTGGCCCTTAGATCTATCACTTCCGCTAACATGTGTATGTTTTACTAGGGAAAAAAAAATTCCTTTTTTTTTTACACCATCATATTCTTAATCCCTGTGGGGCAAAAAAAAACTTGTTTGACTAGATGCTCCCCAGTTGCCACAATTGCTAATCACTAAGCAGGTTCAGCATCTGGGTCTAACGTTCTCCAGTAACCACGGGCAGTTGTCAGCTGTAATACACTGCGCCACCATGTATGGAGCAGACTTGGCTACTGACCCCACTCCATACAGTGCAGGGATGGACAGAGAGTCGACATGGTGGAATAGTGAGAGGCAGGGCTGTATTTACCACTAGGCACCCGTGGTCCGGTTACAAGATGGAATTTGGCAGCCGTCTATCTGATTTCTGGCTGGGGAATGAGAATATTTACAGGATAACGTCATCAGGTAACTCCCCATCAGGCTGCCTATGATTGTCATACTGGGTTCTAGATCATTGTAAGTTAGATTTATAGTGGTCGGAGTTCCCTCTTCTCATGCAGAGCTCTATATCTCTGTATAGACTTAGTAGTTATATATAAGTAACATGCAGAAAGTTCTTTTATCTTATTGAGATGCTGTAATAATGGCCGTGTAATAGAGAAGTCATATACAGCACTGTTAACCCTTCAGCGCCCACTGTATTTCTGGCTCCTATTGTTGCTCCATGATTCTTAGAGACCCCTTCATAGTGAACACGTCCTACCTGCCAGGAGACTGTTCACACCGGTACTCACTGTCATGGAGATGCACTGCAGTCACTAGAGTGACAGGCCGCTTAGCCAATCACTGGTCATGGTGCTATCCCATCTCAGTCAGTGATTGGCTGAACGGGCTGCAGGTGACTGGATACACTGGGGGAGCACAGACAGGTGCGCGTACAATTTTTTTTTAATTTTTTTTTTTAAGATGCGCAACTGCCATTATTAAAAAGTTGTTTAGAACTCTGCAATAAGTTCGAATGAATCTCAGCTCGTAAATATCAAGGGCAACTCAAGTGATTTTTTTTTTTTTTTTCAAATCAACTATGTGTCCAAAAGTGCCAGAGATTTGTAATTTACTTCTATTAAAAAAATCTCAGGTCTTCCAGTACTTATCAGCTGCTGTATGTCATAGACACAGGCATAGATATGTGGGACATGCTGCAGCTGATAAGTACTGGAAGACTTGAGATTTTTTAATAGAAGTAAATTACAAATCTCTGGCACTTTCTTACACCAGTTGATTTAAAACTGGAGTTGCCCTTTAAGTTCGCTCATCTCTAGTGGGGACTATTTAATGTCATTTTATTATTTTGAGTATTGATGAATGATGTGATAATGTTTGGGGTGGTGGCAGGCAATGCTGTTTTCCACCAGGGGGCGCTCACTGTGCAGATTTTTACAGCTGTGACTAAACTCAATAAGAATTCACCTGCAGCCAGTTCCCCCTAGTGGTGGCTACAAGACCTACAACCTTTATCTGGATGTTTTTTTCTGGAACTGTTCAGGGGAAAGTATCCAAGCATAAAAAACCCTCTTGCTTTAAGACTACTTCAGTGCTGGTTTCTCAGTATTGATGCAAACACCGATGGCTATCTAAGCCTTTCCCAGTTTTTGTTTTTACTGACACATACAAAACAACTTGTCTAATGGACTGTCTGCTGTTGAAGGTATATAGGAAATAATGCATACTTACCTTTCCCTGGTCCCCCTGATGTTCTCTCAGGTAGGGAGTCACCCTGGTATAAAGACCATTACACAGAGGGAGGTACATGTCTGTTTATTCATGTGATATATACTGTCTGTCTGTTCACAGGCTGCCAGGGCATACTGGGAGTTTGTAGTTCCCCATCAGTTCCGCCATTTGCAGACCGCTGGTATAAAGTTTTGTATAAATAAAATATAATCACTGTATAATGAAAAGTTCTGATATGGTTGTGTAGCCGGCTTGTGTTTCAGTTTCTTCATGTCCAAGATCTCTGCTGGCTGTCAGTGACTAAAAGATCCTTGTTCACATCCAGAAAACCTGTGCAGACCTAATACTGAACACCTGTTATAATGCTACACAAGTCTCTGGAGTGATAAAGTCATCTGTGCTACAATGTATCGGTGCAGGTGGACTGTATCCAGGCTAATGACTGTCCTAGACCACATACAACTGTAACAGACCCTCTGCTGTGAGAAGGATCCCGAATGATTCCATTTTACTGACAGCAAGCAGGGATCTAGGAAATGGTGCAGGACAGAGACACAAGAAAGCTGCAGAGCTTCTCATTATACGGCCCTAAAGCTTTATTTCGATATGAGAGCAGAACACTACGGGCTCCAGCCCGGCGATATTTCTATGATTCTTCCATCACACAACAATTTACTTGGCGCTTGATGTATTTCATGAAAAATAAATCTCCCTGTAAATGGAACATATAATAATACCGCCCTGTGTTTGGCTGGCACTGTGCTGCTTTACTGCCTGCTGTGATTCCGCCTGATCGTCAACACTTTGCAGTGTCATTAGTGAGGTAGGTGACTGCCTCAAGGACACTGTCTCTTGTTGTGTACTTCATAGATGGCTGCATTCAGTCCACCGGAGCTGAACTCAGATGCATAGTTTATTAATATGCCGATCATCAGTATAGTGACCGATGCGATGAGACCAAAGATCTGTGAGGAACAGGCCGCTTCCTGGATAGAGTTTTATAGGAGACGTCAGTCTGAGGAGGAGTCGGGCTGTAAGGGGCCCCCTTTATGATCGCCCTCTGTGTCCTGTGGGGTCAAAGTCTGGGCTCCTCTGTGACCTCTATAAAAGACAGAGATAAACATATGATAAATAAATAGATAGATAGATAGATAGATAGATAGATAGATAGATACACTGGCGGAACTACGCCGTAGCAGCCATA
>NW_027210275.1:0-87347 GCF_027789765.1 Dendropsophus ebraccatus | reverse complement strand
TTGATTTTCTATGGGAATTGCAGAAATGACTTCTAAGCCTCAAAATAATGACTTTTTTCCTAAGGTGGTAGGAATGAAACTCAGTGCGGGCTGGATGGGGTCCCCCCTGGGCACCGCAGACCTAAGCTTGTTTAACTCCTACCTCTTAAAGGGACCGAGAAAAAATGACCTTTTCTGCACTCCAATGTAAGTCAATGGGGCGATTTTTTGGCTATGTGCTAGAAATGAAATTCAGTGCGGATTGGATGACAGGCACCCTAGGCACCCAGGATCGGCTTTAGTTTCACGTGTATCTCTTAAGCCGGCAGAGAAAACCCACCTGATATGCGCTCCACACAATTGAATAGAGACGCCGTTGATTTTCTATGGGAATTGCAGAAATGACTTCTAAGCCTCAAAATAATGACTTTTTTTCCTAAGGTGGTAGGAATGAAACTCAGTGCGGGCTGGATGGGGTCCCCCTGGGCACCGCAGACCTAAGCTTGTTTAACTCCTACCTCTTAAAGGGACCGAGAAAAAATGACCTTTTCTGCACTCCAATGTAAGTCAATGGGGCGATTTTTTGGCTATGTGCTAGAAATGAAATTCAGTGCGGATTGGATGACAGGCACCCTAGGCACCCAGGATCGGCTTTAGTTTCACGTGTATCTCTTAAGCCGGCAGAGAAAACCCACCTGATATGCGCTCCACACAATTGAATAGAGACGCCGTTGATTTTCTATGGGAATTGCAGAAATGACTTCTAAGCCTCAAAATAATGACTTTTTTTCCTAAGGTGGTAGGAATGAAACTCAGTGCGGGCTGGATGGGGTCCCCCCTGGGCACCGCAGACCTAAGCTTGTTTAACTCCTACCTCTTAAAGGGACCGAGAAAAAATGACCTTTTCTGCACTCCAATGTAAGTCAATGGGGCGATTTTTTGGCTATGTGCTAGAAATGAAATTCAGTGCGGATTGGATGACAGGCACCCTAGGCACCCAGGATCGGCTTTAGTTTCACGTGTATCTCTTAAGCCGGCAGAGAAAACCCACCTGATATGCGCTCCACACAATTGAATAGAGACGCCGTTGATTTTCTATGGGAATTGCAGAAATGACTTCTAAGCCTCAAAATAATGACTTTTTTTCCTAAGGTGGTAGGAATGAAACTCAGTGCGGGCTGGATGGGGTCCCCCCTGGGCACCGCAGACCTAAGCTTGTTTAACTCCTACCTCTTAAAGGGACCGAGAAAAAATGACCTTTTCTGCACTCCAATGTAAGTCAATGGGGCGATTTTTTGGCTATGTGCTAGAAATGAAATTCAGTGCGGATTGGATGACAGGCACCCTAGGCACCCAGGATCGGCTTTAGTTTCACGTGTATCTCTTAAGCCGGCAGAGAAAACCCACCTGATATGCGCTCCACACAATTGAATAGAGACGCCGTTGATTTTCTATGGGAATTGCAGAAATGACTTCTAAGCCTCAAAATAATGACTTTTTTTCCTAAGGTGGTAGGAATGAAACTCAGTGCGGGCTGGATGGGGTCCCCCCTGGGCACCGCAGACCTAAGCTTGTTTAACTCCTACCTCTTAAAGGGACCGAGAAAAAATGACCTTTTCTGCACTCCAATGTAAGTCAATGGGGCGATTTTTTGGCTATGTGCTAGAAATGAAATTCAGTGCGGATTGGATGACAGGCACCCTAGGCACCCAGGATCGGCTTTAGTTTCACGTGTATCTCTTAAGCCGGCAGAGAAAACCCACCTGATATGCGCTCCACACAATTGAATAGAGACGCCGTTGATTTTCTATGGGAATTGCAGAAATGACTTCTAAGCCTCAAAATAATGACTTTTTTTCCTAAGGTGGTAGGAATGAAACTCAGTGCGGGCTGGATGGGGTCCCCCCTGGGCACCGCAGACCTAAGCTTGTTTAACTCCTACCTCTTAAAGGGACCGAGAAAAAATGACCTTTTCTGCACTCCAATGTAAGTCAATGGGGCGATTTTTTGGCTATGTGCTAGAAATGAAATTCAGTGCGGATTGGATGACAGGCACCCTAGGCACCCAGGATCGGCTTTAGTTTCACGTGTATCTCTTAAGCCGGCAGAGAAAACCCACCTGATATGCGCTCCACACAATTGAATAGAGACGCCGTTGATTTTCTATGGGAATTGCAGAAATGACTTCTAAGCCTCAAAATAATGACTTTTTTTCCTAAGGTGGTAGGAATGAAACTCAGTGCGGGCTGGATGGGGTCCCCCCTGGGCACCGCAGACCTAAGCTTGTTTAACTCCTACCTCTTAAAGGGACCGAGAAAAAATGACCTTTTCTGCACTCCAATGTAAGTCAATGGGGCGATTTTTTGGCTATGTGCTAGAAATGAAATTCAGTGCGGATTGGATGACAGGCACCCTAGGCACCCAGGATCGGCTTTAGTTTCACGTGTATCTCTTAAGCCGGCAGAGAAAACCCACCTGATATGCGCTCCACACAATTGAATAGAGACGCCGTTGATTTTCTATGGGAATTGCAGAAATGACTTCTAAGCCTCAAAATAATGACTTTTTTTCCTAAGGTGGTAGGAATGAAACTCAGTGCGGGCTGGATGGGGTCCCCCCTGGGCACCGCAGACCTAAGCTTGTTTAACTCCTACCTCTTAAAGGGACCGAGAAAAAATGACCTTTTCTGCACTCCAATGTAAGTCAATGGGGCGATTTTTTGGCTATGTGCTAGAAATGAAATTCAGTGCGGATTGGATGACAGGCACCCTAGGCACCCAGGATCGGCTTTAGTTTCACGTGTATCTCTTAAGCCGGCAGAGAAAACCCACCTGATATGCGCTCCACACAATTGAATAGAGACGCCGTTGATTTTCTATGGGAATTGCAGAAATGACTTCTAAGCCTCAAAATAATGACTTTTTTTCCTAAGGTGGTAGGAATGAAACTCAGTGCGGGCTGGATGGGGTCCCCCCTGGGCACCGCAGACCTAAGCTTGTTTAACTCCTACCTCTTAAAGGGACCGAGAAAAAATGACCTTTTCTGCACTCCAATGTAAGTCAATGGGGCGATTTTTTGGCTATGTGCTAGAAATGAAATTCAGTGCGGATTGGATGACAGGCACCCTAGGCACCCAGGATCGGCTTTAGTTTCACGTGTATCTCTTAAGCCGGCAGAGAAAACCCACCTGATATGCGCTCCACACAATTGAATAGAGACGCCGTTGATTTTCTATGGGAATTGCAGAAATGACTTCTAAGCCTCAAAATAATGACTTTTTTTCCTAAGGTGGTAGGAATGAAACTCAGTGCGGGCTGGATGGGGTCCCCCCTGGGCACCGCAGACCTAAGCTTGTTTAACTCCTACCTCTTAAAGGGACCGAGAAAAAATGACCTTTTCTGCACTCCAATGTAAGTCAATGGGGCGATTTTTTGGCTATGTGCTAGAAATGAAATTCAGTGCGGATTGGATGACAGGCACCCTAGGCACCCAGGATCGGCTTTAGTTTCACGTGTATCTCTTAAGCCGGCAGAGAAAACCCACCTGATATGCGCTCCACACAATTGAATAGAGACGCCGTTGATTTTCTATGGGAATTGCAGAAATGACTTCTAAGCCTCAAAATAATGACTTTTTTTCCTAAGGTGGTAGGAATGAAACTCAGTGCGGGCTGGATGGGGTCCCCCCTGGGCACCGCAGACCTAAGCTTGTTTAACTCCTACCTCTTAAAGGGACCGAGAAAAAATGACCTTTTCTGCACTCCAATGTAAGTCAATGGGGCGATTTTTTGGCTATGTGCTAGAAATGAAATTCAGTGCGGATTGGATGACAGGCACCCTAGGCACCCAGGATCGGCTTTAGTTTCACGTGTATCTCTTAAGCCGGCAGAGAAAACCCACCTGATATGCGCTCCACACAATTGAATAGAGACGCCGTTGATTTTCTATGGGAATTGCAGAAATGACTTCTAAGCCTCAAAATAATGACTTTTTTTCCTAAGGTGGTAGGAATGAAACTCAGTGCGGGCTGGATGGGGTCCCCCCTGGGCACCGCAGACCTAAGCTTGTTTAACTCCTACCTCTTAAAGGGACCGAGAAAAAATGACCTTTTCTGCACTCCAATGTAAGTCAATGGGGCGATTTTTTGGCTATGTGCTAGAAATGAAATTCAGTGCGGATTGGATGACAGGCACCCTAGGCACCCAGGATCGGCTTTAGTTTCACGTGTATCTCTTAAGCCGGCAGAGAAAACCCACCTGATATGCGCTCCACACAATTGAATAGAGACGCCGTTGATTTTCTATGGGAATTGCAGAAATGACTTCTAAGCCTCAAAATAATGACTTTTTTTCCTAAGGTGGTAGGAATGAAACTCAGTGCGGGCTGGATGGGGTCCCCCCTGGGCACCGCAGACCTAAGCTTGTTTAACTCCTACCTCTTAAAGGGACCGAGAAAAAATGACCTTTTCTGCACTCCAATGTAAGTCAATGGGGCGATTTTTTGGCTATGTGCTAGAAATGAAATTCAGTGCGGATTGGATGACAGGCACCCTAGGCACCCAGGATCGGCTTTAGTTTCACGTGTATCTCTTAAGCCGGCAGAGAAAACCCACCTGATATGCGCTCCACACAATTGAATAGAGACGCCGTTGATTTTCTATGGGAATTGCAGAAATGACTTCTAAGCCTCAAAATAATGACTTTTTTTCCTAAGGTGGTAGGAATGAAACTCAGTGCGGGCTGGATGGGGTCCCCCCTGGGCACCGCAGACCTAAGCTTGTTTAACTCCTACCTCTTAAAGGGACCGAGAAAAAATGACCTTTTCTGCACTCCAATGTAAGTCAATGGGGCGATTTTTTGGCTATGTGCTAGAAATGAAATTCAGTGCGGATTGGATGACAGGCACCCTAGGCACCCAGGATCGGCTTTAGTTTCACGTGTATCTCTTAAGCCGGCAGAGAAAACCCACCTGATATGCGCTCCACACAATTGAATAGAGACGCCGTTGATTTTCTATGGGAATTGCAGAAATGACTTCTAAGCCTCAAAATAATGACTTTTTTTCCTAAGGTGGTAGGAATGAAACTCAGTGCGGGCTGGATGGGGTCCCCCCTGGGCACCGCAGACCTAAGCTTGTTTAACTCCTACCTCTTAAAGGGACCGAGAAAAAATGACCTTTTCTGCACTCCAATGTAAGTCAATGGGGCGATTTTTTGGCTATGTGCTAGAAATGAAATTCAGTGCGGATTGGATGACAGGCACCCTAGGCACCCAGGATCGGCTTTAGTTTCACGTGTATCTCTTAAGCCGGCAGAGAAAACCCACCTGATATGCGCTCCACACAATTGAATAGAGACGCCGTTGATTTTCTATGGGAATTGCAGAAATGACTTCTAAGCCTCAAAATAATGACTTTTTTTCCTAAGGTGGTAGGAATGAAACTCAGTGCGGGCTGGATGGGGTCCCCCCTGGGCACCGCAGACCTAAGCTTGTTTAACTCCTACCTCTTAAAGGGACCGAGAAAAAATGACCTTTTCTGCACTCCAATGTAAGTCAATGGGGCGATTTTTTGGCTATGTGCTAGAAATGAAATTCAGTGCGGATTGGATGACAGGCACCCTAGGCACCCAGGATCGGCTTTAGTTTCACGTGTATCTCTTAAGCCGGCAGAGAAAACCCACCTGATATGCGCTCCACACAATTGAATAGAGACGCCGTTGATTTTCTATGGGAATTGCAGAAATGACTTCTAAGCCTCAAAATAATGACTTTTTTTCCTAAGGTGGTAGGAATGAAACTCAGTGCGGGCTGGATGGGGTCCCCCCTGGGCACCGCAGACCTAAGCTTGTTTAACTCCTACCTCTTAAAGGGACCGAGAAAAAATGACCTTTTCTGCACTCCAATGTAAGTCAATGGGGCGATTTTTTGGCTATGTGCTAGAAATGAAATTCAGTGCGGATTGGATGACAGGCACCCTAGGCACCCAGGATCGGCTTTAGTTTCACGTGTATCTCTTAAGCCGGCAGAGAAAACCCACCTGATATGCGCTCCACACAATTGAATAGAGACGCCGTTGATTTTCTATGGGAATTGCAGAAATGACTTCTAAGCCTCAAAATAATGACTTTTTTTCCTAAGGTGGTAGGAATGAAACTCAGTGCGGGCTGGATGGGGTCCCCCCTGGGCACCGCAGACCTAAGCTTGTTTAACTCCTACCTCTTAAAGGGACCGAGAAAAAATGACCTTTTCTGCACTCCAATGTAAGTCAATGGGGCGATTTTTTGGCTATGTGCTAGAAATGAAATTCAGTGCGGATTGGATGACAGGCACCCTAGGCACCCAGGATCGGCTTTAGTTTCACGTGTATCTCTTAAGCCGGCAGAGAAAACCCACCTGATATGCGCTCCACACAATTGAATAGAGACGCCGTTGATTTTCTATGGGAATTGCAGAAATGACTTCTAAGCCTCAAAATAATGACTTTTTTTCCTAAGGTGGTAGGAATGAAACTCAGTGCGGGCTGGATGGGGTCCCCCCTGGGCACCGCAGACCTAAGCTTGTTTAACTCCTACCTCTTAAAGGGACCGAGAAAAAATGACCTTTTCTGCACTCCAATGTAAGTCAATGGGGCGATTTTTTGGCTATGTGCTAGAAATGAAATTCAGTGCGGATTGGATGACAGGCACCCTAGGCACCCAGGATCGGCTTTAGTTTCACGTGTATCTCTTAAGCCGGCAGAGAAAACCCACCTGATATGCGCTCCACACAATTGAATAGAGACGCCGTTGATTTTCTATGGGAATTGCAGAAATGACTTCTAAGCCTCAAAATAATGACTTTTTTTCCTAAGGTGGTAGGAATGAAACTCAGTGCGGGCTGGATGGGGTCCCCCCTGGGCACCGCAGACCTAAGCTTGTTTAACTCCTACCTCTTAAAGGGACCGAGAAAAAATGACCTTTTCTGCACTCCAATGTAAGTCAATGGGGCGATTTTTTGGCTATGTGCTAGAAATGAAATTCAGTGCGGATTGGATGACAGGCACCCTAGGCACCCAGGATCGGCTTTAGTTTCACGTGTATCTCTTAAGCCGGCAGAGAAAACCCACCTGATATGCGCTCCACACAATTGAATAGAGACGCCGTTGATTTTCTATGGGAATTGCAGAAATGACTTCTAAGCCTCAAAATAATGACTTTTTTTCCTAAGGTGGTAGGAATGAAACTCAGTGCGGGCTGGATGGGGTCCCCCCTGGGCACCGCAGACCTAAGCTTGTTTAACTCCTACCTCTTAAAGGGACCGAGAAAAAATGACCTTTTCTGCACTCCAATGTAAGTCAATGGGGCGATTTTTTGGCTATGTGCTAGAAATGAAATTCAGTGCGGATTGGATGACAGGCACCCTAGGCACCCAGGATCGGCTTTAGTTTCACGTGTATCTCTTAAGCCGGCAGAGAAAACCCACCTGATATGCGCTCCACACAATTGAATAGAGACGCCGTTGATTTTCTATGGGAATTGCAGAAATGACTTCTAAGCCTCAAAATAATGACTTTTTTTCCTAAGGTGGTAGGAATGAAACTCAGTGCGGGCTGGATGGGGTCCCCCCTGGGCACCGCAGACCTAAGCTTGTTTAACTCCTACCTCTTAAAGGGACCGAGAAAAAATGACCTTTTCTGCACTCCAATGTAAGTCAATGGGGCGATTTTTTGGCTATGTGCTAGAAATGAAATTCAGTGCGGATTGGATGACAGGCACCCTAGGCACCCAGGATCGGCTTTAGTTTCACGTGTATCTCTTAAGCCGGCAGAGAAAACCCACCTGATATGCGCTCCACACAATTGAATAGAGACGCCGTTGATTTTCTATGGGAATTGCAGAAATGACTTCTAAGCCTCAAAATAATGACTTTTTTTCCTAAGGTGGTAGGAATGAAACTCAGTGCGGGCTGGATGGGGTCCCCCCTGGGCACCGCAGACCTAAGCTTGTTTAACTCCTACCTCTTAAAGGGACCGAGAAAAAATGACCTTTTCTGCACTCCAATGTAAGTCAATGGGGCGATTTTTTGGCTATGTGCTAGAAATGAAATTCAGTGCGGATTGGATGACAGGCACCCTAGGCACCCAGGATCGGCTTTAGTTTCACGTGTATCTCTTAAGCCGGCAGAGAAAACCCACCTGATATGCGCTCCACACAATTGAATAGAGACGCCGTTGATTTTCTATGGGAATTGCAGAAATGACTTCTAAGCCTCAAAATAATGACTTTTTTTCCTAAGGTGGTAGGAATGAAACTCAGTGCGGGCTGGATGGGGTCCCCCCTGGGCACCGCAGACCTAAGCTTGTTTAACTCCTACCTCTTAAAGGGACCGAGAAAAAATGACCTTTTCTGCACTCCAATGTAAGTCAATGGGGCGATTTTTTGGCTATGTGCTAGAAATGAAATTCAGTGCGGATTGGATGACAGGCACCCTAGGCACCCAGGATCGGCTTTAGTTTCACGTGTATCTCTTAAGCCGGCAGAGAAAACCCACCTGATATGCGCTCCACACAATTGAATAGAGACGCCGTTGATTTTCTATGGGAATTGCAGAAATGACTTCTAAGCCTCAAAATAATGACTTTTTTTCCTAAGGTGGTAGGAATGAAACTCAGTGCGGGCTGGATGGGGTCCCCCCTGGGCACCGCAGACCTAAGCTTGTTTAACTCCTACCTCTTAAAGGGACCGAGAAAAAATGACCTTTTCTGCACTCCAATGTAAGTCAATGGGGCGATTTTTTGGCTATGTGCTAGAAATGAAATTCAGTGCGGATTGGATGACAGGCACCCTAGGCACCCAGGATCGGCTTTAGTTTCACGTGTATCTCTTAAGCCGGCAGAGAAAACCCACCTGATATGCGCTCCACACAATTGAATAGAGACGCCGTTGATTTTCTATGGGAATTGCAGAAATGACTTCTAAGCCTCAAAATAATGACTTTTTTTCCTAAGGTGGTAGGAATGAAACTCAGTGCGGGCTGGATGGGGTCCCCCCTGGGCACCGCAGACCTAAGCTTGTTTAACTCCTACCTCTTAAAGGGACCGATAAAAAATGACCTTTTCTGCACTCCAATGTAAGTCAATGGGGCGATTTTTTGGCTATGTGCTAGAAATGAAATTCAGTGCGGATTGGATGACAGGCACCCTAGGCACCCAGGATCGGCTTTAGTTTCACGTGTATCTCTTAAGCCGGCAGAGAAAACCCACCTGATATGCGCTCCACACAATTGAATAGAGACGCCGTTGATTTTCTATGGGAATTGCAGAAATGACTTCTAAGCCTCAAAATAATGACTTTTTTTCCTAAGGTGGTAGGAATGAAACTCAGTGCGGGCTGGATGGGGTCCCCCCTGGGCACCGCAGACCTAAGCTTGTTTAACTCCTACCTCTTAAAGGGACCGAGAAAAAATGACCTTTTCTGCACTCCAATGTAAGTCAATGGGGCGATTTTTTGGCTATGTGCTAGAAATGAAATTCAGTGCGGATTGGATGACAGGCACCCTAGGCACCCAGGATCGGCTTTAGTTTCACGTGTATCTCTTAAGCCGGCAGAGAAAACCCACCTGATATGCGCTCCACACAATTGAATAGAGACGCCGTTGATTTTCTATGGGAATTGCAGAAATGACTTCTAAGCCTCAAAATAATGACTTTTTTTCCTAAGGTGGTAGGAATGAAACTCAGTGCGGGCTGGATGGGGTCCCCCCTGGGCACCGCAGACCTAAGCTTGTTTAACTCCTACCTCTTAAAGGGACCGAGAAAAAATGACCTTTTCTGCACTCCAATGTAAGTCAATGGGGCGATTTTTTGGCTATGTGCTAGAAATGAAATTCAGTGCGGATTGGATGACAGGCACCCTAGGCACCCAGGATCGGCTTTAGTTTCACGTGTATCTCTTAAGCCGGCAGAGAAAACCCACCTGATATGCGCTCCACACAATTGAATAGAGACGCCGTTGATTTTCTATGGGAATTGCAGAAATGACTTCTAAGCCTCAAAATAATGACTTTTTTTCCTAAGGTGGTAGGAATGAAACTCAGTGCGGGCTGGATGGGGTCCCCCCTGGGCACCGCAGACCTAAGCTTGTTTAACTCCTACCTCTTAAAGGGACCGAGAAAAAATGACCTTTTCTGCACTCCAATGTAAGTCAATGGGGCGATTTTTTGGCTATGTGCTAGAAATGAAATTCAGTGCGGATTGGATGACAGGCACCCTAGGCACCCAGGATCGGCTTTAGTTTCACGTGTATCTCTTAAGCCGGCAGAGAAAACCCACCTGATATGCGCTCCACACAATTGAATAGAGACGCCGTTGATTTTCTATGGGAATTGCAGAAATGACTTCTAAGCCTCAAAATAATGACTTTTTTTCCTAAGGTGGTAGGAATGAAACTCAGTGCGGGCTGGATGGGGTCCCCCCTGGGCACCGCAGACCTAAGCTTGTTTAACTCCTACCTCTTAAAGGGACCGAGAAAAAATGACCTTTTCTGCACTCCAATGTAAGTCAATGGGGCGATTTTTTGGCTATGTGCTAGAAATGAAATTCAGTGCGGATTGGATGACAGGCACCCTAGGCACCCAGGATCGGCTTTAGTTTCACGTGTATCTCTTAAGCCGGCAGAGAAAACCCACCTGATATGCGCTCCACACAATTGAATAGAGACGCCGTTGATTTTCTATGGGAATTGCAGAAATGACTTCTAAGCCTCAAAATAATGACTTTTTTTCCTAAGGTGGTAGGAATGAAACTCAGTGCGGGCTGGATGGGGTCCCCCCTGGGCACCGCAGACCTAAGCTTGTTTAACTCCTACCTCTTAAAGGGACCGAGAAAAAATGACCTTTTCTGCACTCCAATGTAAGTCAATGGGGCGATTTTTTGGCTATGTGCTAGAAATGAAATTCAGTGCGGATTGGATGACAGGCACCCTAGGCACCCAGGATCGGCTTTAGTTTCACGTGTATCTCTTAAGCCGGCAGAGAAAACCCACCTGATATGCGCTCCACACAATTGAATAGAGACGCCGTTGATTTTCTATGGGAATTGCAGAAATGACTTCTAAGCCTCAAAATAATGACTTTTTTTCCTAAGGTGGTAGGAATGAAACTCAGTGCGGGCTGGATGGGGTCCCCCCTGGGCACCGCAGACCTAAGCTTGTTTAACTCCTACCTCTTAAAGGGACCGAGAAAAAATGACCTTTTCTGCACTCCAATGTAAGTCAATGGGGCGATTTTTTGGCTATGTGCTAGAAATGAAATTCAGTGCGGATTGGATGACAGGCACCCTAGGCACCCAGGATCGGCTTTAGTTTCACGTGTATCTCTTAAGCCGGCAGAGAAAACCCACCTGATATGCGCTCCACACAATTGAATAGAGACGCCGTTGATTTTCTATGGGAATTGCAGAAATGACTTCTAAGCCTCAAAATAATGACTTTTTTTCCTAAGGTGGTAGGAATGAAACTCAGTGCGGGCTGGATGGGGTCCCCCCTGGGCACCGCAGACCTAAGCTTGTTTAACTCCTACCTCTTAAAGGGACCGAGAAAAAATGACCTTTTCTGCACTCCAATGTAAGTCAATGGGGCGATTTTTTGGCTATGTGCTAGAAATGAAATTCAGTGCGGATTGGATGACAGGCACCCTAGGCACCCAGGATCGGCTTTAGTTTCACGTGTATCTCTTAAGCCGGCAGAGAAAACCCACCTGATATGCGCTCCACACAATTGAATAGAGACGCCGTTGATTTTCTATGGGAATTGCAGAAATGACTTCTAAGCCTCAAAATAATGACTTTTTTTCCTAAGGTGGTAGGAATGAAACTCAGTGCGGGCTGGATGGGGTCCCCCCTGGGCACCGCAGACCTAAGCTTGTTTAACTCCTACCTCTTAAAGGGACCGAGAAAAAATGACCTTTTCTGCACTCCAATGTAAGTCAATGGGGCGATTTTTTGGCTATGTGCTAGAAATGAAATTCAGTGCGGATTGGATGACAGGCCCCCCTAGGCACCCAGGATCGGCTTTAGTTTCACGTGTATCTCTTAAGCCGGCAGAGAAAACCCACCTGATATGCGCTCCACACAATTGAATAGAGACGCCGTTGATTTTCTATGGGAATTGCAGAAATGACTTCTAAGCCTCAAAATAATGACTTTTTTTCCTAAGGTGGTAGGAATGAAACTCAGTGCGAGGCTGGATGGGGTCCCCCCCTGGGCACCGCAGACCTAAGCTTGTTTAACTCCTACCTCTTAAAGGGACCGAGAAAAAATGACCTTTTCTGCACTCCAATGTAAGTCAATGGGGCGATTTTTTGGCTATGTGCTAGAAATGAAATGCAGTGCGGATTGGATGACAGGCACCCTAGGCACCCAGGATCGGCTTTAGTTTCACGTGTACCTCTTAAGCCGGCAGAGAAAACCCACCTGATATGCGCTCCACACAATTGAATTAGAGACGCCGTTGATTTTCTATGGGAATTGCAGAAATGACTTCTAAGCCTCAAAATAATGACTTTTTTTCCTAAGGTGGTAGGAATGAAACTCAGTGCGGGCTGGATGGGGTCCCCCCTGGGCACCGCAGACCTAAGCTTGTTTAACTCCTACCTCTTAAAGGGACCGAGAAAAAATGACCTTTTCTGCACTCCAATGTAAGTCAATGGGGCGATTTTTTGGCAATGTGCTAGAAATGAAATTCAGTGCGGATAGGATGACAGGCACCCTAGGCACCCAGGATCGGCTTTAGTTTCACGTGTATCTCTTAAGCCGGCAGAGAAAACCCACCTGATATGCGCTCCACACAATTGAATTAGAGACGCCGTTGATTTTCTATGGGAATTGCAGAAATGACTTCTAAGCCTCAAAATAATGACTTTTTTTCCTAAGGTGGTAGGAATGAAACTCAGTGCGGGCTGGATGGGGTCCCCCCTGGGCACCGCAGACCTAAGCTTGTTTAACTCCTACCTCTTAAAGGGACCGAGAAAAAATGACCTTTTCTGCACTCCAATGTAAGTCAATGGGGCGATTTTTTGGCTATGTGCTAGAAATGAAATGCAGTGCGGATTGGATGACAGGCACCCTAGGCACCCAGGATCGGCTTTAGTTTCACGTGTATCTCTTAAGCCGGCAGAGAAAACCCACCTGATATGCGCTCCACACAATTGAATAGAGACGCCGTTGATTTTCTATGGGAATTGCAGAAATGACTTCTAAGCCTCAAAATAATGACTTTTTTTCCTAAGGTGGTAGGAATGAAACTCAGTGCGGGCTGGATGGGGTCCCCCCTGGGCACCGCAGACCTAAGCTTGTTTAACTCCTACCTCTTAAAGGGACCGAGAAAAAATGACCTTTTCTGCACTCCAATGTAAGTCAATGAGGCGATTTTTTGGCTATGTGCTAGAAATGAAATGCAGTGCGGATTGGATGACAGGCACCCTAGGCACCCAGGATCGGCTTTAGTTTCACGTGTATCTCTTAAGCCGGCAGAGAAAACCCACCTGATATGCGCTCCACACAATTGAATAGAGACGCCGTTGATTTTCTATGGGAATTGCAGAAATGACTTCTAAAGCCTCAAAATAATGACTTTTTTTCCTAAGGTGGTAGGAATGAAACTCAGTGCGGGCTGGATGGGGTCCCCCCTGGGCACCGCAGACCTAAGCTTGTTTAACTCCTACCTCTTAAAGGGACCGAGAAAAAATGACCTTTTCTGCACTCCAATGTAAGTCAATGGGGCGATTTTTTGGCTATGTGCTAGAAATGAAATGCAGTGCGGATTGGATGACAGGCACCCTAGGCACCCAGGATCGGCTTTAGTTTCACGTGTATCTCTTAAGCCGGCAGAGAAAACCCACCTGATATGCGCTCCACACAATTGAATAGAGACGCCGTTGATTTTCTATGGGAATTGCAGAAATGACTTCTAAGCCTCAAAATAATGACTTTTTTTCCTAAGGTGGTAGGAATGAAACTCAGTGCGGGCTGGATGGGGTCCCCCCTGGGCACCGCAGACCTAAGCTTGTTTAACTCCTACCTCTTAAAGGGACCGAGAAAAAATGACCTTTTCTGCACTCCAATGTAAGTCAATGGGGCGATTTTTTGGCTATGTGCTAGAAATGAAATGCAGTGCGGATTGGATGACAGGCACCCTAGGCACCCAGGATCGGCTTTAGTTTCACGTGTATTTCTTAAGCCGGCAGAGAAAACCCACCTGATATGCGCTCCACACAATTGAATTAGAGACGCCGTTGATTTTCTATGGGAATTGCAGAAATGACTTCTAAGCCTCAAAATAATGACTTTTTTTCCTAAGGTGGTAGGAATGAAACTCAGTGCGGGCTGGATGGGGTCCCCCCTGGGCACCGCAGACCTAAGCTTGTTTAACTCCTACCTCTTAAAGGGACCGAGAAAAAATGACCTTTTCTGCACTCCAATGTAAGTCAATGGGGCGATTTTTTGGCTAACGTTCTAGAAATGAAATTCAGTGCGGATTAGGATGACAGGCACCCTAGGCACCCAGGATAGGCTTTAGTTTCACGTGTATCTCTTAAGCCGGCAGAGAAAACCCACCTGATATGCGCTCCACACAATTGAATTAGAGACGCCGTTGATTTTCTATGGGAATTGCAGAAATGACTTCTAAGCCTCAAAATAATGACTTTTTTTCCTAAGGTGGTAGGAATGAAACTCAGTGCGGGCTGGATGGGGTCCCCCCTGGGCACCGCAGACCTAAGCTTGTTTAACTCCTACCTCTTAAAGGGACCGAGAAAAAATGACCTTTTCTGCACTCCAATGTAAGTCAATGGGGCGATTTTTTGGCTATGTGCTAGAAATGAAATGCAGTGCGGATAGGATGACAGGCACCCTAGGCACCAAGGATAGGCTTTAGTTTCACGTGTATCTCTTAAGCCGGCAGAGAAAACCCACCTGATATGCGCTCCACACAATTGAATTAGAGACGCCGTTGATTTTCTATGGGAATTGCAGAAATGACTTCTAAGCCTCAAAATAATGACTTTTTTTCCTAAGGTGGTAGGAATGAAACTCAGTGCGGGCTGGATGGGGTCCCCCCTGGGCACCGCAGACCTAAGCTTGTTTAACTCCTACCTCTTAAAGGGACCGAGAAAAAATGACCTTTTCTGCACTCCAATGTAAGTCAATGGGGCGATTTTTTGGCTATGTGCTAGAAATGAAATGCAGTGCGGATTGGATGACAGGCACCCTAGGCACCCAGGATCGGCTTTAGTTTCACGTGTATCTCTTAAGCCGGCAGAGAAAACCCACCTGATATGCGCTCCACACAATTGAATAGAGACACCGTTGATTTTCTATGGGAATTGCAGAAATGACTTCTAAACCTCAAAATAATGACTTTTTTTCCTAAGGTGGTAGGAATGAAACTCAGTGCGGGCTGGATGGGGTCCCCCCTGGGCACCGCAGACCTAAGCTTGTTTAACTCCTACCTCTTAAAGGGACCGACAAAAAATGACCTTTTCTGCACTCCAATGTAAGTCAATGGGGCGATTTTTTGGCTATGTGCTAGAAATGAAATGCAGTGCGGATTGGATGACAGGCACCCTAGGCACCCAGGATCGGCTTTAGTTTCACGTGTATCTCTTAAGCCGGCAGAGAAAACCCACCTGATATGCGCTCCACACAATTGAATAGAGACGCCGTTGATTTTCTATGGGAATTGCAGAAATGACTTCTAAGCCTCAAAATAATGACTTTTTTTTCCTAAGGTGGTAGGAATGAAACTCAGTGCGGGCTGGATGGGGTCCCCCCTGGGCACCGCAGACCTAAGCTTGTTTAACTCCTACCTCTTAAAGGGACCGAGAAAAAATGACCTTTTCTGCACTCCAATGTAAGTCAATGGGGCGATTTTTTGGCTATGTGCTAGAAATGAAATGCAGTGCGGATTGGATGACAGGCACCCTAGGCACCCAGGATCGGCTTTAGTTTCACGTGTATCTCTTAAGCCGGCAGAGAAAACCCACCTTATATGCGCTCCACACAATTGAATAGAGACGCCGTTGATTTTCTATGGGAATTGCAGAAATGACTTCTAAGCCTCAAAATAATGACTTTTTTTCCTAAGGTGGTAGGAATGAAACTCAGTGCGGGCTGGATGGGGTCCCCCCTGGGCACCGCAGACCTAAGCTTGTTTAACTCCTACCTCTTAAAGGGACCGAGAAAAAATGACCTTTTCTGCACTCCAATGTAAGTCAATGGGGCGATTTTTTGGCTATGTGCTAGAAATGAAATGCAGTGCGGATTGGATGACAGGCACCCTAGGCACCCAGGATCGGCTTTAGTTTCACGTGTATTTCTTAAGCCGGCAGAGAAAACCCACCTGATATGCGCTCCACACAATTGAATTAGAGACGCCGTTGATTTTCTATGGGAATTGCAGAAATGACTTCTAAGCCTCAAAATAATGACTTTTTTTCCTAAGGTGGTAGGAATGAAACTCAGTGCGGGCTGGATGGGGTCCCCCCTGGGCACCGCAGACCTAAGCTTGTTTAACTCCTACCTCTTAAAGGGACCGAGAAAAAATGACCTTTTCTGCACTCCAATGTAAGTCAATGGGGCGATTTTTTGGCAATGTTCTAGAAATGAAATTCAGTGCGGATAGGATGACAGGCACCCTAGGCACCAAGGATAGGCTTTAGTTTCACGTGTATCTCTTAAGCCGGCAGAGAAAACCCACCTGATATGCGCTCCACACAATTGAATTAGAGACGCCGTTGATTTTCTATGGGAATTGCAGAAATGACTTCTAAGCCTCAAAATAATGACTTTTTTTCCTAAGGTGGTAGGAATGAAACTCAGTGCGGGCTGGATGGGGTCCCCCCTGGGCACCGCAGACCTAAGCTTGTTTAACTCCTACCTCTTAAAGGGACCGAGAAAAAATGACCTTTTCTGCACTCCAATGTAAGTCAATGGGGCGATTTTTTGGCTATGTGCTAGAAATGAAATGCAGTGCGGATAGGATGACAGGCACCCTAGGCACCAAGGATAGGCTTTAGTTTCACGTGTATCTCTTAAGCCGGCAGAGAAAACCCACCTGATATGCGCTCCACACAATTGAATTAGAGACGCCGTTGATTTTCTATGGGAATTGCAGAAATGACTTCTAAGCCTCAAAATAATGACTTTTTTTCCTAAGGTGGTAGGAATGAAACTCAGTGCGGGCTGGATGGGGTCCCCCCTGGGCACCGCAGACCTAAGCTTGTTTAACTCCTACCTCTTAAAGGGACCGAGAAAAAATGACCTTTTCTGCACTCCAATGTAAGTCAATGGGGCGATTTTTTGGCTATGTGCTAGAAATGAAATGCAGTGCGGATTGGATGACAGGCACCCTAGGCACCCAGGATCAGCTTTAGTTTCACGTGTATCTCTTAAGCCGGCAGAGAAAACCCACCTGATATGCGCTCCATACAATTGAATAGAGACGCCGTTGATTTTCTATGGGAATTGCAGAAATGACTTCTAAGCCTCAAAATAATGACTTTTTTTCCTAAGGTGGTAGGAATGAAACTCAGTGCGGGCTGGATGGGGTCCCCCCTGGGCACCGCAGACCTAAGCTTGTTTAACTCCTACCTCTTAAAGGGACCGAGAAAAAATGACCTTTTCTGCACTCCAATGTAAGTCAATGGGGCGATTTTTTGGCTATGTGCTAGAAATGAAATGCAGTGCGGATTGGATGACAGGCACCCTAGGCACCCAGGATCGGCTTTAGTTTCACGTGTATCTCTTAAGCCGGCAGAGAAAACCCACCTGATATGCGCTCCACACAATTGAATTAGAGACGCCGTTGATTTTCTATGGGAATTGCAGAAATGACTTCTAAGCCTCAAAATAATGACTTTTTTTCCTAAGGTGGTAGGAATGAAACTCAGTGCGGGCTGGATGGGGTCCCCCCTGGGCACCGCAGACCTAAGCTTGTTTAACTCCTACCTCTTAAAGGGACCGAGAAAAAATGACGTTTTCTGCACTCCAATGTAAGTCAATGGGGCGATTTTTTTGGCTATGTGCTAGAAATGAAATGCAGTGCGGATTAGATGACAGGCACCCTAGGCACCCAGGATCGGCTTTAGTTTCACGTGTATCTCTTAAGCCGGCAGAGAAAACCCACCTGATATGCGCTCCACACAATTGAATTAGAGACGCCGTTGATTTTCTATGGGAATTGCAGAAATGACTTCTAAGCCTCAAAATAATGACTTTTTTTTCCTAAGGTGGTAGGAATGAAACTCAGTGCGGGCTGGATGGGGTCCCCCCTGGGCACCGCAGACCTAAGCTTGTTTAACTCCTACCTCTTAAAGGGACCGAGAAAAAATGACCTTTTCTGCACTCCAATGTAAGTCAATGGGGCATTTTTTGGCTATGTGCTAGAAATGAAATGCAGTGCGGATTGGATGACAGGCACCCTAGGCACCCAGGATCGGCTTTAGTTTCACGTGTATCTCTTAAGCCGGCAGAGAAAACCCACCTGATATGCGCTCCACACAATTGAATAGAGACGCCGTTGATTTTCTATGGGAATTGCAGAAATGACTTCTAAGCCTCAAAATAATGACTTTTTTTCCTAAGGTGGTAGGAATGAAACTCAGTGCGGGCTGGATGGGGTCCCCCCTGGGCACCGCAGACCTAAGCTTGTTTAACTCCTACCTCTTAAAGCGACCGAGAAAAAATGACCTTTTCTGCACTCCAATGTAAGTCAATGGGGCGATTTTTTGGCTATGTGCTAGAAATGAAATGCAGTGCGGATTGGATGACAGGCACCCTAGGCACCCAGGATCGGCTTTAGTTTCACGTGTATCTCTTAAGCCGGCAGAGAAAACCCACCTGATATGCGCTCCACACAATTGAATTAGAGACGCCGTTGATTTTCTATGGGAATTGCAGAAATGACTTCTAAGCCTCAAAATAATGACTTTTTTTTCCTAAGGTGGTAGGAATGAAACTCAGTGCGGGCTGGATGGGGTCCCCCCTGGGCACCGCAGACCTAAGCTTGTTTAACTCCTACCTCTTAAAGGGACCGAGAAAAAATGACCTTTTCTGCACTCCAATGTAAGTCAATGGGGCGATTTTTTGGCAATGTGCTAGAAATGAAATTCAGTGCGGATAGGATGACAGGCACCCTAGGCACCAAGGATAGGCTTTAGTTTCACGTGTATCTCTTAAGCCGGCAGAGAAAACCCACCTGATATGCGCTCCACACAATTGAATTAGAGACGCCATTGATTTTCTCACAAATTTAAAGTTTATTGGAAGGGAGAAGATGGTTTCATATAACATATAACATAGCATTTTTATATTAATAAAGGATGTCATATTGCCACTGGATAAAGGAATAGTATCATAAAATTGATGACTACATATGAGTTTGGTTTAAGTTGGTGCTATGGAAGCTTGAAGTGGTTATGATTATGACAACGTATTTTCATCTTCTCTATTTTGTAAAAATATAATAACATGTAGTAATTTTTGTTTTATTGCAAACAGTATAATACAGTAAACATAACTGAGGTAATGGGGGAAAGGAGGGGAAGAGAAGGAAGGAGGGGTGGGTTAAGGGGGGGGGTATGGAGATGTACGGCTGAGCATCTAATCCATATAGATAGCTATTCGGCAGTTGAAAGAAGATATGTTGGGACCGCAGTCACTTTATTTATGAGGTGATTATTGCTATTCTTGTTGTTGCTTACCTGCTTGTTCTATGTGTTGGTGACACGGAAGCATCTCAACATCCTTACGTACAGTGGGAGTTTTATGAGTTTTGGTGTAAGAATGTTTGGCAGGGTAGAAGTAAAAGAGAAACGTCTGAGGGAAATGTTGAAATGTTAATATCAGTCTCCCTCTAGTCAGTTGTGGGGGAGTATGAAGTTTTTCATGAGCTGGTTGTTTTCTTTTAGCTTGGACCATACCGCCCATCTAATTGTATGTTTTTGTTTGGCTTTTATGTCATCGGCAATTAATTCCTCAGATCTAGCATATGTGTCAATTTCCTCCATCCACTCCTGTAACGTCGGGGGAGATGGGGACTTCCATTTTTTTGCTATAATCGCTTTTGCAGCGGTCAGTAAGAAGCCTATAATGGAGTTTTTATAGTGATGCTGAGGAAAAGGTAGCATCATGAGTAGGGCCTGTTGCGGATTGTTCTGTATTTTTAGTTCCAATATTTGGTTGCAAGTACCCACTACTTGTGTCCAGAAAGAAAGGATTCGTGGGCAATTCCACCAAATATGCAACATTGAGCCACCTGACTCCCCACATCTCCAGCACACATCATCTCTGTCAGGATACATGAGTTTAAGTCTAGCTGGGACCATGTACCATCTAGACAGTACTTTGTAGTTTTTCTCTTGTAAGCTGCATGATATCGAGGTTTTGTGCGTTAGATAAAATGCAGTTTCAGTCTCTTCTTTGGTGAAGGATGTATTTATCTCTTGTTCCCAGCTTTTTATAAAATCTGGGGGAGACTCATCCACATCTGTTATGAGTAAGTCGTAGATTGTCGATACCGGTTTAGAGATGGGGGAGTCAGAGGCGCAAAGTCTTTCAAAAGGCAGCAATTTTCTGTTCAAATTTAGGTTTGTGGTTTGTCTGTCGATAAATGACTGCAGTAGAGAGTATTGGTTTTGTATTATTTTATTGTCTCCTGTCTCTCTAATTTCCTTATAGGGAAGATCTGCTATTGGTTTTAGGCCCTCTTTGTTTAGTAGGTCTCGGAAGGTGATTCCTGTGTTTGTGGGAATACCTAGGAATGAGTCGGTATGTAGCGCTGGTAGGAACCTAGGATTTTTTCCCAATGGCATCATAGGTCCGTCAGGACTGAATAAGCCCAGAGGTGTCTGAGAATGAGAGTTTGCTAGTGCAAGAATTGTCGCGCTAATTGGGGATTGTGGGAGAGAGGAAATACTTTTCAGTAGATTTTTAGGAGTCCAGAGAATGGCTGCAGTATCAAAACCAGTTGTGATGCTTTCTAATTTTACCCATAGCTTTTTGTTTTTATAGTGGAAGCATTCTAGGACCCTATTTAAGACTGCCGCTTGATGGTATAATTTACAACTGGGGAGAGCTAGGCCTCCCTCTAGTTTGGGTCGTTGAAGTGTTTTTGTATTTAATCTGGCAGGTTTGTTTAGCCAAACAAATTTGGTCAACGGGGCGTTCATCCTGGCTAGGAAGGTGTGCGTAAGCACTGCTGGTACAGCCTGAAATAGATATAGTAGTCGTGGTATGACATTCATCTTCAGTATGTTAATCCTTCCTAGCCAGGAGAATCCCTTTTCTCCCCAGTTTTGAAGATCTTCTTTGATCTTTTTTAATATAGGATTGTAATTTTCTTCAATGATATTTTTCTGAGAGATGGTTATTTTAGTGCCTAAGTAACTAAGGGCTTTGTTGCACCAATGGAAGGGAAAGTTTTCTTTTAGATTTTTTTGGTCTCTGTCCGAGGTGTTTATGCATAGGGCTTCGCATTTGTTTATGTTGAGTTTATAGTTGCTGTGATATGTGTATTCTTTTATTGTGGCTATCAAGGCTGGAAGGGAAATATGCGGGTTTGAAAGAAAGAGTAATAGGTCATCGGCATAGGCCGAGCAGAGATGCTCTGAGTCTTTCAGTTTAATGCCCGTGATGTCAGGGTTTTGTCTAATCGCTATTAGCAAGTGTTCCATACACAGTATGTATAGAAGAGGGGAGAGTGGGCAGCCTTGTCTCGTTCCATTCTTGATAGTCACTTTCTCTGACAGAGTACCGTTTATCTTTATTTTGGCTGTTGGGGAGTTGTAAAGGGACATGATTTTTGATAGAATATTGGGGCCTAATCCTATTTGTTTCAGTGTGGCCTCCATGAATCTCCAATCAACCCGGTCGAAGGCCTTCTCTGCGTCTAAGGCCAGAAATAAGGCACGCGTTTTTGAGATGTGAGCATAGTTAGCCAAAGAGAACGCTCTTAGGGTGTTGTCCTTAGCTTCCCTATTTGGGATAAAACCGACCTGATCCGGGTTGATCAGAGATTCAAGGAGTGGAGCTAATCTATTTGCAATTATCTTGGCGAAAATTTTTGTGTCTATGTTTAGGAGGGATATGGGCCTGTAATTACTGCAGATATTCTGATCCTTCCCCTCTTTTGGGATCACTGTTATGAAGGCGTCTAGAAAGGACGAGGGGAATTTTTGTATGTCTGAGATGGTATTAAATGAATTTAAGAGGTGTGGAGCGAGGGTGTCAACAAATTGTTTATAGAATTTGCCTGTGAAGCCATCTGGGCCTGGACTCTTGCCTGTGGGGAGGTTTTTTATGACATCTTTTATTTCTTCCAATGTAATATTTTCCTCTAGCTTTGATTTGATCTCCGGGGTAATAGTGGGGAGGCTGGTTCTGTTTATGTATTGGGAGAGGGAGTTGTTGAACTGGGGAGGTGAGTTTGCTTGATCGGATGGCGGTAATTGATATAGGGTATTATAGTATGTCCTAAAGGTTTCCGCTATCACTTTCGTGCTATGGGAAATGTTACCTTGATGGGTTTTAATGGATGGTATGGTATTTGATGTTCTCTTATTTTTAAGTGCCGTTGCAAGGAATTTACTAGGTTTGTTATACCAGGAGTAGAAGTTTTTGTTGCAAATTTGTACTACCTTTTTATATTTTTCATGTAAAATGTCTTTTACTCTGCTTCTAGCCAAATTAAGCTCTATTAGGGTACTTTCTAGTGTGGATAGCTTATGTGTTGTTTCTAAATCCTGAATTTTAGCGAGGAGGTTGTTTAATACTTTGATGTTGTCTCTTTTTATTCTGGCACCTTGAGAAATGAGTGTGCCTCTGATGGTAGCTTTAAGTGCTTCTCATTTGATCGGGGCTGCTGTTGGGTCATTTTCGTGGGTTTGTTTGAAAATGTCAAGTGTTTCTTTTAAGGCTGTGTTGCAGACTAAGTCATCTATTAGGGATTCATTTAGTTTCCACGTGAATGAGGTTTTCACTTTAGGGAGAATTATGAAGGTTGAGAATACTGGGGCATGGTCAGTGAATATTATATTTCCTATATAGGAGTCTTTGAGATAACTCAAAGCTGTATGTGAGGCTATAACATAATCAATTCTGCTGTAAGAGTTGTTGGGTACAGAGTAATAGGTATAGTCTTTGGTTGTAGGATTGCTTATCCTCCATGTGTCAAAAAGCTTAAGGTCTTTTAAGGTTTTGTGGAGCACTCTGATTTTTTTGTAGGGTATGTATGATTTCCCAGAGGAAGTGTCGATTATCGGGTTTAAGGGCGTGTTAAGATCCCCACCTAGAATGATGGCCCCTTTCGCAAATGCGTGTAGGTCTTTTAGGGTGTCTGTGGTGAAGGCTATTTGGTCGCAGTTAGGTGCGTATATGTTTGCTATTGTGATGTTCTCTTCTGCAATTGAGCAATTTAGAAATATGAATCTGCCATTTGGGTCTATTTTTTTATCAATTATGTTGATTGGGAGTGTTTTATGAATACCTATTGATACCCCTTTTATTCTTTTTTCTGGTGAGGTGGAGTGGAACCAGGTATTATAATATCTATTGTTGGCTAGGTTTGGGATTTTGTCCTGTTTGAAATGTGTTTCCTGAAGTAGTATGATTTTGGCTTTCTTTTTGTGTAAGGAGTGGAGTATGTTGGAACGTTTTTCTGCGACATTGAATCCGTTCACATTCAGTGTGCAGAAAGTAACGTCTGTCATGATGTGTGGTGTTAGTACTCACTGCTAGTTGAGTGTATGTGTAGATCTCTTCAGAGTCTGGTTGTGTCCCACGTGGATGTTTCCGAGTAGAGGACGCGGATTGAGGTAGGCGGTGTTCCCGCGTCACCAACTTCTATGATGTGTCAGCCGTATGGGAAAGGAGGAACTAGGAGAGGAGGGGTGGGAGAAGGAAGGATAAGGAACTGGCAAGTAAAAGAAAAAAAGAAAAAAGAAAGATTAAATACAATATAAGCACTTAAGCCTAAAAAAGGCAAACCTAAAAACAAAGAAAAAAGCGTATACCATACACTGTTAGACTATGTGTGAATAATTCACTTAATCTTGATTAACAAGAAAACTATTTGGTGGGTGGAATGAGACGTCAATGGACAAGGTTAACTCTTATATATGTGTAAGTGTCTATCCGATTAGGCCATGATATTCTAAATTTCACTCAATGAGAGGGACGTAGTGTAGTTCTAAAGAAAAGGTAGAGGGTCTTTTGTCTAAAATGTTTTATGGAAGGAAGGATTATTAATGTAGCATTGGGTGTGAGCCAAGTGCATTAATGGGTTGGTTATGATCACTTTAATCGCCCAGTCTCATAGTCCTTTAAATCGGTAAGCGTCTCTATGAATACGTTACAATAGTGGTTTGGGCCCTAAGAAGAAGAGATGTAGTCGGGCATTTATGTGTATGGTCACGGCCTAGTTGCTTAGTAACAATTTGGCAATATATTCAGACCATGGCCTATGGTAGGTATCTAAGCTAGTTGGTCTGATTCCTAGTATCTAGCTAGTGTAAATGACATAATGAGTTATTTTACCTCTTACAATAGTCACAGTTGGTAGTGGGTTGTGTAACAGAGGTTGTGGCCTACTTATGTCGTAACATTGTATACTGTGATTAAACTACTAACTATAACTATGAATGGAACCCACTATGAAGAGTATCAGTATCATTTAAACATCAATCAAAAACAGTATGAACTGAAATGGAACAAATTTTGAGTATATCTATTCACTCCGTTTTTCAAATAATTCCCCTAGCAACTTCCCATGAGTCAACAGCTAAGACATGCCGTTAAGTCATTTGGAGGTTGGGAGTGAAGATAGACAACGCATTATATAGCATGCTACTCAGGGGGAAAAGCAAAAGTGGTTAGAGATTAAAGATATGTTGAGAGGGTCCATGTCCTTCATTTAGGTTTCTTCGCTCTTTGCGGTAGTGGAGGTTGTATGCAGTCTTCCTTCGGTCTGCTTGAAGAGGGTCTGTTAGTGTCCCTGGTGATGTAGGTCGGCGGAGGGAGAATCATTGTTTGGTGGAGTTCACACCATTCAGGGAGATATAAGTTGCGTAGGTTTAGAGTGTCAAGGAAGGTAGGTAAATCAGATGGTTCCTTCAATACAGCTGTTCCCCCTGGATGTTTTACTGTAAGGGAGAATGGAAATCCCCACTTGTATTGCCACTGTCTTTCCTGTAATTTCTGAGTGAGGGGTTTTAGTGTCGCTCTTTGCCTCAAGGTGAGGAGTGAGAGATCTGCGTAGAGTTGTATTTTGTTGCCATTGTAGTCTATGTTTCTTAGTGACCTCGCTTTGGTCATGATCTCGTCTTTCAGGGTGTAATAATGTACCCTGCAGATTACATCCCTAGGTCTTTTGTCGTCACTTCTTTTAGGCTTTAGGGCCCTGTGTACTCTATCGAGTTCTATATGTATGTCTGGTGCTCTATCCAGGATTTTATTAAATAGGGAGGTCAGAACATCATATAGTTCATTTGACTTCACTGATTCTGGCAGTCCTTTCACTCTAATATTGTTTCTCCTACTGCGGTTCTCCATGTCATCTAGGCGGAGAGTAATCATTTTCTGTGATATTTGGAGAGATTGAGTAGTGATGATCAGGTCATTTATTTGTGTTTCTTGTTTAATTTGGGATTTCTCTAGATTTTCTGTCTTTTTTTCTACCACTGTGACTTTTTCTTGGACTACTGCTAGGTCTTTTCTCCACAAGGATTTTAAGTCAGTTGCGATGTTCAACATGTCTTGTTTTGTGGGGATTAATGAAAGGAGTGCCTGTAACTCTGGGTGCCCTTCTAGAGCATGTAGGGCTTTTTTATTAGAAGGTGATTGTTCAGTGTCAGGATTTTGTGGTACATTTATCACTGAATGAGAGGAAGATGATGATGATGATGAGTCGTTAGAGAATTCATCATTTTTCGAGTAAAAAGACTTGTTTATAGCTCGCTTGCTTGGTGTTTTTAGCAGCTTCTTTTTATTGGGGGGTTTATCATCACTGTCCGATTCATAAGTGGAGCTGGAGTCCTCTATATCCTCAGATTCCAAAGAGAGTCTCTTTTGCTGAGTTGGTTTAGGAGGAGTGGAGAATTTCTGGTATGTGGGCAGATGTTTGTTACTAGTTTTGTCTGTAACTTCATCAGTGATGCTGCGGGTTGAGGTCTGTTTTATCTGCTCTGTGCCATGTGTGAGTTTTATTACATATTCTTTCACATTTGGCACAGGCAGAGGAGCAATATATGAGGGAGCTGCGGCTGCAGCCTCTGCTGTCTCCCTTAGGCTGCTTGTAGTGTGTTCTGCCACATCCAAGATGGCCGCCGGCCGGGTGTTATGCATGTTGCCGGTAAGTGCCTCTCCCTGTGTGCCTGTCACATGCTGGTGAGCTGTGGGGCTTAGTCGGGACCTTGACATGTCCCTACTCACGTTTGCGGACTTCCTCAGTGGCTCCTTCATATCGTACGGGCCACTTCCGGTTCTCTCTCCGCTCTGTTCCGGCTCCGGCATGGCTGCTGAGTCTGCAGCTGTGGAGCCGCGGCTGTTTACCGGCCCCGTGTCTTGCGGCTGCAGCGTGGATTCCTTCGGCGCTGCTCTCATCTGATTCCGGGATGTCTCTTCTCTTTTCTCCTTCCTTCTTTGGCTGCTGGAACCCGTCATCACGGCGCTGTGTCCCTTCTTGCTGCGGCCCCGTACGGAGAGAAGCTCACATGCGACTCTCCATTAGCGCCGCAAGCCACGCCCCCCGCCCGCCATTGATTTTCTATGGGAATTGCAGAAATGACTTCTAAGCCTCAAAATAATGACTTTTTTTCCTAAGGTGGTAGGAATGAAACTCAGTGCGGGCTGGATGGGGTCCCCCCTGGGCACCGCAGACCTAAGCTTGTTTAACTCCTACCTCTTAAAGGGACCGAGAAAAAATGACCTTTTCTGCACTCCAATGTAAGTCAATGGGGCGATTTTTTGGCAATGTGCTAGAAATGAAATTCAGTGCGGATAGGATGACAGGCACCCTAGGCACCAAGGATAGGCTTTAGTTTCACGTGTATCTCTTAAGCCGGCAGAGAAAACCCACCTGATATGCGCTCCACACAATTGAATTAGAGACGCCGTTGATTTTCTATGGGAATTGCAGAAATGACTTCTAATGCCTCAAAATAATGACTTTTTTTCCTAAGGTGGTAGGAATGAAACTCAGTGCGGGCTGGATGGGGTCCCCCCTGGGCACCGCAGACCTAAGCTTGTTTAACTCCTACCTCTTAAAGGGACCGAGAAAAAATGACCTTTTCTGCACTCCAATGTAAGTCAATGGGGCGATTTTTTGGCTATGTGCTAGAAATGAAATGCAGTGCGGATAGGATGACAGGCACCCTAGGCACCAAGGATCGGCTTTAGTTTCACGTGTATCTCTTAAGCCGGCAGAGAAAACCCACCAGATATGCGCTCCACACAATTGAATTAGAGACGCCGTTGATTTTCTATGGGAATTGCAGAAATGACTTCTAAGCCTCAAAATAATGACTTTTTTTCCTAAGGTGGTAGGAATGAAACTCAGTGCGGGCTGGATGGGGTCCCCCCTGGGCACCGCAGACCTAAGCTTGTTTAACTCCTACCTCTTAAAGGGACCGAGAAAAAATGACCTTTTCTGCACTCCAATGTAAGTCAATGGGGCGATTTTTTGGCAATGTGCTAGAAATGAAATTCAGTGCGGATAGGATGACAGGCACCCTAGGCACCAAGGATAGGCTTTAGTTTCACGTGTATCTCTTAAGCCGGCAGAGAAAACCCACCTGATATGCGCTCCACACAATTGAATTAGAGACGCCGTTGATTTTCTATGGGAATTGCAGAAATGACTTCTAAGCCTCAAAATAATGACTTTTTTTCCTAAGGTGGTAGGAATGAAACTCAGTGCGGGCTGGATGGGGTCCCCCCTGGGCACCGCAGACCTAAGCTTGTTTAACTCCTACCTCTTAAAGGGACCGAGAAAAAATGACCTTTTCTGCACTCCAATGTAAGTCAATGGGGCGATTTTTTGGCTATGTGCTAGAAATGAAATTCAGTGCGGATTGGATGACAGGCACCCTAGGCACCCAGGATCAGCTTTAGTTTCACGTGTATCTCTTAAGCCGGCAGAGAAAACCCACCTGATATGCGCTCCACACAATTGAATAGAGACGCCGTTGATTTTCTATGGGAATTGCAGAAATGACTTCTAAGCCTCAAAATAATGACTTTTTTTTCCTAAGGTGGTAGGAATGAAACTCAGTGCGGGCTGGATGGGGTCCCCCCTGGGCACCGCAGACCTAAGCTTGTTTAACTCCTACCTCTTAAAGGGACCGAGAAAAAATGACCTTTTCTGCACTCCAATGTAAGTCAATGGGGCGATTTTTTGGCTATGTGCTAGAAATGAAATGCAGTGCGGATTGGATGACAGGCACCCTAGGCACCCAGGATCGGCTTTAGTTTCACGTGTATCTCTTAAGCCGGCAGAGAAAACCCACCTGATATGCGCTCCACACAATTGAATAGAGACGCCGTTGATTTTCTATGGGAATTGCAGAAATGACTTCTAAGCCTCAAAATAATGACTTTTTTTCCTAAGGTGGTAGGAATGAAACTCAGTGCGGGCTGGATGGGGTCCCCCCTGGGCACCGCAGACCTAAGCTTGTTTAACTCCTACCTCTTAAAGGGACCGAGAAAAAATGACCTTTTCTGCACTCCAATGTAAGTCAATGGGGCGATTTTTTGGCTATGTGCTAGAAATGAAATGCAGTGCGGATTGGATGACAGGCACCCTAGGCACCCAGGATCGGCTTTAGTTTCACGTGTATCTCTTAAGCCGGCAGAGAAAACCCACCTGATATGCGCTCCACACAATTGAATTAGAGACGCCGTTGATTTTCTATGGGAATTGCAGAAATGACTTCTAAGCCTCAAAATAATGACTTTTTTTCCTAAGGTGGTAGGAATGAAACTCAGTGCGGGCTGGATGGGGTCCCCCCTGGGCACCGCAGACCTAAGCTTGTTTAACTCCTACCTCTTAAAGGGACCGAGAAAAAATGACCTTTTCTGCACTCCAATGTAAGTCAATGGGGCGATTTTTTGGCTATGTGCTAGAAATGAAATTCAGTGCGGATTGGATGACAGGCACCCTAGGCACCCAGGATCAGCTTTAGTTTCACGTGTATCTCTTAAGCCGGCAGAGAAAACCCACCTGATATGCGCTCCACACAATTGAATAGAGACGCCGTTGATTTTCTATGGGAATTGCAGAAATGACTTCTAAGCCTCAAAATAATGACTTTTTTTCCTAAGGTGGTAGGAATGAAACTCAGTGCGGGCTGGATGGGGTCCCCCCTGGGCACCGCAGACCTAAGCTTGTTTAACTCCTACCTCTTAAAGGGACCGAGAAAAAATGACCTTTTCTGCACTCCAATGTAAGTCAATGGGGCGATTTTTTGGCTATGTGCTAGAAATGAAATGCAGTGCGGATTGGATGACAGGCACCCTAGGCACCCAGGATCGGCTTTAGTTTCACGTGTATCTCTTAAGCCGGCAGAGAAAACCCACCTGATATGCGCTCCACACAATTGAATAGAGACGCCGTTGATTTTCTATGGGAATTGCAGAAATGACTTCTAAGCCTCAAAATAATGACTTTTTTTCCTAAGGTGGTAGGAATGAAACTCAGTGCGGGCTGGATGGGGTCCCCCCTGGGCACCGCAGAGCCTAAGCTTGTTTAACTCCTACCTCTTAAAGGGACCGAGAAAAAATGACCTTTTCTGCACTCCAATGTAAGTCAATGGGGCGATTTTTTGGCTATGTGCTAGAAATGAAATGCAGTGCGGATTGGATGACAGGCACCCTAGGCACCCAGGATCGGCTTTAGTTTCACGTGTATCTCTTAAGCCGGCAGAGAAAACCCACCTGATATGCGCTCCACACAATTGAATAGAGACGCCGTTGATTTTCTATGGGAATTGCAGAAATGACTTCTAAGCCTCAAAATAATGACTTTTTTTCCTAAGGTGGTAGGAATGAAACTCAGTGCGGGCTGGATGGGGTCCCCCCTGGGCACCGCAGACCTAAGCTTGTTTAACTCCTACCTCTTAAAGGGACCGAGAAAAAATGACCTTTTCTGCACTCCAATGTAAGTCAATGGGGCGATTTTTTGGCTATGTGCTAGAAATGAAATTCAGTGCGGATTGGATGACAGGCACCCTAGGCACCCAGGATCAGCTTTAGTTTCACGTGTATCTCTTAAGCCGGCAGAGAAAACCCACCTGATATGCGCTCCACACAATTGAATAGAGACGCCGTTGATTTTCTATGGGAATTGCAGAAATGACTTCTAAGCCTCAAAATAATGACTTTTTTTCCTAAGGTGGTAGGAATGAAACTCAGTGCGGGCTGGATGGGGTCCCCCCTGGGCACCGCAGACCTAAGCTTGTTTAACTCCTACCTCTTAAAGGGACCGAGAAAAAATGACCTTTTCTGCACTCCAATGTAAGTCAATGGGGCGATTTTTTGGCTATGTGCTAGAAATGAAATGCAGTGCGGATTGGATGACAGGCACCCTAGGCACCCAGGATCGGCTTTAGTTTCACGTGTATCTCTTAAGCCGGCAGAGAAAACCCACCTGATATGCGCTCCACACAATTGAATAGAGACGCCGTTGATTTTCTATGGGAATTGCAGAAATGACTTCTAAGCCTCAAAATAATGACTTTTTTTCCTAAGGTGGTAGGAATGAAACTCAGTGCGGGCTGGATGGGGTCCCCCCTGGGCACCGCAGACCTAAGCTTGTTTAACTCCTACCTCTTAAAGGGACCGAGAAAAAATGACCTTTTCTGCACTCCAATGTAAGTCAATGGGGCGATTTTTTGGCTATGTGCTAGAAATGAAATGCAGTGCGGATTGGATGACAGGCACCCTAGGCACCCAGGATCGGCTTTAGTTTCACGTGTATCTCTTAAGCCGGCAGAGAAAACCCACCTGATATGCGCTCCACACAATTGAATAGAGACGCCGTTGATTTTCTATGGGAATTGCAGAAATGACTTCTAAGCCTCAAAATAATGACTTTTTTTTCTAAGGTGGTAGGAATGAAACTCAGTGCGGGCTGGATGGGGTCCCCCCTGGGCACCGCAGACCTAAGCTTGTTTAACTCCTACCTCTTAAAGGGACCGAGAAAAAATGACCTTTTCTGCACTCCAATGTAAGTCAATGGGGCGATTTTTTGGCAATATGCTAGAAATGAAATTCAGTGCGGATAGGATGACAGGCACCCTAGGCACCAAGGATAGGCTTTAGTTTCACGTGTATCTCTTAAGCCGGCAGAGAAAACCCACCTGATATGCGCTCCATACAATTGAATTAGAGACGCCGTTGATTTTCTATGGGAATTGCAGAAATGACTTCTAAGCCTCAAAATAATGACTTTTTTTCCTAAGGTGGTAGGAATGAAACTCAGTGCGGGCTGGATGGGGTCCCCCCTGGGCACCGCAGACCTAAGCTTGTTTAACTCCTACCTCTTAAAGGGACCGAGAAAAAATGACCTTTTCTGCACTCCAATGTAAGTCAATGGGGCGATTTTTTGGCTATGTGCTAGAAATGAAATGCAGTGCGGATTGGATGACAGGCACCCTAGGCACCCAGGATCAGCTTTAGTTTCACGTGTATCTCTTAAGCCGGCAGAGAAAACCCACCTGATATGCGCTCCACACAATTGAATAGAGACGCCGTTGATTTTCTATGGGAATTGCAGAAATGACTTCTAAGCCTCAAAATAATGACTTTTTTTCCTAAGGTGGTAGGAATGAAACTCAGTGCGGGCTGGATGGGGTCCCCCCTGGGCACCGCAGACCTAAGCTTGTTTAACTCCTACCTCTTAAAGGGACCGAGAAAAAATGACCTTTTCTGCACTCCAATGTAAGTCAATGGGGCGATTTTTTGGCTATGTGCTAGAAATGAAATGCAGTGCGGATTGGATGACAGGCACCCTAGGCACCCAGGATCGGCTTTAGTTTCACGTGTATCTCTTAAGCCGGCAGAGAAAACCCACCTTATATGCGCTCCACACAATTGAATAGAGACGCCGTTGATTTTCTATGGGAATTGCAGAAATGACTTCTAAGCCTCAAAATAATGACTTTTTTTCCTAAGGTGGTAGGAATGAAACTCAGTGCGGGCTGGATGGGGTCCCCCCTGGGCACCGCAGACCTAAGCTTGTTTAACTCCTACCTCTTAAAGGGACCGAGAAAAAATGACCTTTTCTGCACTCCAATGTAAGTCAATGGGGCGATTTTTTGGCTATGTGCTAGAAATGAAATGCAGTGCGGATTGGATGACAGGCACCCTAGGCACCCAGGATCGGCTTTAGTTTCACGTGTATCTCTTAAGCCGGCAGAGAAACCCCACCTGATATGCGCTCCACACAATTGAATAGAGACGCCGTTGATTTTCTATGGGAATTGCAGAAATGACTTCTAAGCCTCAAAATAATGACTTTTTTTCCTAAGGTGGTAGGAATGAAACTCAGTGCGGGCTGGATGGGGTCCCCCCTGGGCACCGCAGACCTAAGCTTGTTTAACTCCTACCTCTTAAAGGGACCGAGAAAAAATGACCTTTTCTGCACTCCAATGTAAGTCAATGGGGCGATTTTTTGGCTATGTGCTAGAAATGAAATTCAGTGCGGATTGGATGACAGGCACCCTAGGCACCCAGGATCAGCTTTAGTTTCACGTGTATCTCTTAAGCCGGCAGAGAAAACCCACCTGATATGCGCTCCACACAATTGAATTAGAGACGCCGTTGATTTTCTATGGGTATTGCAGAAATGACTTCTAAGCCTCAAAATAATGACTTTTTTTCCTAAGGTGGTAGGAATGAAACTCAGTGCGGGCTGGATGGGGTCCCCCCTGGGCACCGCAGACCTAAGCTTGTTTAACTCCTACCTCTTAAAGGGACCGAGAAAAAATGACCTTTTCTGCACTCCAATGTAAGTCAATGGGGCGATTTTTTGGCTATGTGCTAGAAATGAAATTCAGTATTTTGGCTCTGCACTTGCAGAAAAATTACCTATTTTTCCCATAGGGATAAAACTTAACTTTTATTTGGTTACGATATACAAAAAGAGAAGAAGGGAAAAATAAGTGTGCTAGTGTATATACAGTGCTATAGTAAAAAATAGTCTCCTTGTGACAGCTGCCCATATAAATTGTTTCAACAGTATTGAGACCGTGTAGGGGTAAATTGATGTAGTACCGGGTTCTCAGCCCTTTTGTCGAGTTCACTAAAGTGATGTCGAATACGATGCGTTGTTATGCTATGCTTAGGATATTGGTATCCAGCAATAGGCAGTAGCTCAATTGCCGGCTAATTGAGCATATCGCTGCCAAAATTGGTATAATGCAACAGACACTAATGAATGACTTTGCTGTGCATATATAGTATTGTAGTGGTTAGGCACATATAGTAATATTGTTTTAATAGTTTGTCTGTTGGTTTACAATGAAACGTAGGGTTAGTTTGCACCCTGTGAGTACTTCACTCATTACAGGTTAATATCACTAGGAGATAGTGCAGTTATATTTGTATTTTAACTGCTTTGAACTGAGCAGGTAATATCTAAAGATGTGTTCACTCTGAAGCGCTGTATCGCTAGTATCAGAAAACCGCGTTAGAAACCTCGCTGCAATCTGCTGGTTAGCTATTGGTTTCAACGTGGATGACGGCGCTCAGAGGTAGGCAGTATTGGCTATCGATACTCTTTGGCTAAGAGTTCTATATATCGCAGCTCTAACTTGTCACCTCTGACGCCTCGCTATGAGGTTCGATGCTGCTGTTGGCATCAGATGTGGCAAACAGGATAATAGCTCGCCGCTCCGCCTGCGGGTAGCGTACCCTACAGTGGCAGCAGTCGAGCTATCGATTATACACGGTTTCAATATGACCTAGTACTAAGTGACACTGGGCTTAGTAACGCTGGAGACTATTATTTAAAATTACATGCCTTTCAGACCTAACTAGTTTCACCAGTAGTCTCTGGCTTTTTCAAAGGAGGCATGGGAGGGGGTGGAGCTATGTGTGTCCTTTGTACTTTCTGTCAAAGTGTTCCCTCCTCCGGACAGTCCCGCACAAGCCTATAGTACGGGGTGGTGAAGTAGAGGCTTGGATATCCATGTGGTTCTAGCCTCTGATAGGGAGATGCTGGGAGCGGTCCCAGTTTGAAACTGGCGCCAGAAGCTGACAAAAACGCCTACTTTTTTGACGGACATGTGTGTTTTCCTGCGCATGCGTTCGGACTTAGACTGTGGGTCTGAAAGGATAGAGTGATTTCTGCGCATGCGTTAGAACTTAGACTCTGGTCCTGAGAGTGGAGTGATTTCTGCGCATGCGTTAAAACTTAGATTGTAATACTGGAAGAGGAGGTTTCTGCGCAGGCGTCGGGACTTAGATTATGACACTGCTATGGTACCTGGATGTTCCTGCGCGTGCGTAGAGACTTAGAGGGTAATCCTGCTACATGTTGCTAGTGCGCATGATTTTAGACTTGTATCATTTTAGGAGCTCTGATGTTTCAACGCATGTATCAGGACTTTGTGAACTTCTGTTGTATTATGCCCTTGTAGATACAGACTGATCTGTGCCACAATGGGGAATTCTGCAAGGTATCCTCGTCGTTCGGTCCAGATATGGTAAGTGAGTATACTTTGCATCCAATGTGTATATATAAAATATATTATTTGGCGATTCCATATGTTATGCTTTATAAATTTAAGGCGTTTAAACTGTGGTCTCTGCCTTTTCTGTCATTGAGATCTCGTATGAAGTGCAATACAGTATGATGAGTATAAATATATTCTGTTAACTGTATATATATGGCCTTTGGTTGAAGATGATTTATAATTGTAGATAACTGATGTGACCATAATTGAGATCTACCGTGGAGATTGACATGTCGGCTTGGAAATGCTGATTTCCAATATTGTTGGGTAAAGATGTCTGCCCGTGATGTGGCTTTATAGTGTGATTGCGTCACGTGTGCAGAATTTGTATGGTTAAGAAATTTATCGTGGTGAATAATATGTATTGGGTTATGCTGGATAGTGTTGTTGCTTGGCGTGTTATTGCTGGTTGGCGTATTGAGTGAGAATAGCATATGGTATTTGGATTTATTAAAGATACTTATGGAATGGGTACCGTCCACAGCAAGGGGGGGGGGGGGGGGGGGAAGGAGGGGAGGGGGACTGTCCTAAAAATAGTACCGCATAAATCTAGCTACAGGGTATTCTATAGAAAAGGTGTGTATGTGAAACCTTCATTAAGGCCGCCGGGGGATAGGGTCTTCAATCTATGGATCCATTTTGCTTCTTCTTGTAGCAGTTTCAGGTCTAGGTTCCCTTTTCTGGGTCCCAGTTTTATGTGTTGTATGCCCCAAAAGGTCAGACCTTTCGGGTTTCCACCATGTTGTGCGTTGATATGGCGGGCTATACTTGTCTCCGTCTTCGTTCTGATATTGCTAATGTGTGATCCTATACGGTTCTTGAATGGTTGAATTGTTTTCCCAATGTATAGGAGGCCGCATGGGCACTTCGCGCCATAAATTATGCCTTTTGTTTGGCAATTTATAAATTCTCTGATGGTGTATTCATGATTATCAGCAGGATTTGTGAAGGTTTTCATCTTGGGGACATACTTGCAATGTGTGCAACTGCCACATGGGTATGATCCTTTGATGTTGGATTTCAGCCATGTAGTTTGTGCTTCGGTTTTCTCCTCGTAATGGCTGTGTACAAGTTGATCTTTGAGGTTTCTTCCCCTCCTGTATGTAATTGCGGGGGTTGGGGATATGACATCTTTTAGGTCTGGGTCCGCTTGAAGTATGGGCCAGTACTTGGTAAGGACTTGACGGACTTCGTGGTGTGCCACGTCATAGGTTCCGATGCATCTTATCAGCTTGTTAGTATTCTTATTTTTTGTTGTTTGTTGTCCCAGTAGGTCATCTCTATTCGTGTGTGTTGCTCTATAAAAAGCTCTGTGTAAGATTTTTTTGGGGTATCCCCTACTACGGAACTTGTGGTAGAGGGTATCGCATTCTTTTCGGAAGTCCACTTCGGTGGAACAATTCCGTCTGGCACGCAGGTACTGACCCACCGGTATGCCCCTCTTTAGGGGGACAGGGTGGAAACTTTTCCAGTTTAAAAAACTGGTCGTGGCCGTAGGTTTCCTGTAGATGTCCGTAAAGATGTTGCCAGCTTGGTCCTTCTTGATTGTCAAGTCTAAGAAATTAATCTCGTTGTCGTGTATCTCACTGGTGAGATGTAGATTTATGTCATTCTCGTTCAGAACACGGACGAAGTCTTGGAAGGACGCTACATCTCCGTCCCACAAAATTAGGACGTCATCGATGTAGCGTCCCCAAAAAACGATGTGTTCCGTATGATGTTGTAATTCGTCAGAGAAAACATGAGTTGCCTCCCACCACCCTAAAAACAGGTTCGCGTAAGTGGGGGCACAGCTGGTGCCCATAGCTGTGCCATTTTTTTGTAGATAAAATTGTTTATTGAACATAAAGAAATTATGTGTCAGTATGAATTGGAGTAGGTTTTTCACAAACTGACTATGGGGGGCAAATGATATTCCTCTCGTTGACAGGAAATGTTGAGTGGCCTGTAGACCGATGTTGTGTCTGATGCTTGTATATAAAGCCTCCACATCTAGACTCGCTAGACGGACGTTGGACGTGACCGTAACGTCCTGTAGTTTCGTCACTGTCGCGGTCGTGTCTTTAAGAAAAGACGGCAGGGTTTCTACAAAGGGATAAAGTATTTGATCAACGTAGCGGCTGATGGATTCTGTAAGGTTCCCGTTGCCCGAAACAATGGGTCGGCCTGGAATTGGTGTTTTTAGTTTGTGAATTTTAGGGAGTGCATAAAACGTTGCTATTGTGGGAGTAGGGTTGTACATGGCTTTGAATTCAGAATCAGTAATGAGGTTCTCTCCTTTTGCTGCCAGCAAAAGGTCTCTGAGTTCCAATTGGTATCCTTTAGATGGATCTGTTGTTAGTACTTCATACGTGGCCGTGTCTCTGAGAAGTCTGAGACACATGTCTTTATATTCAGAGGTGTCCATAATGACAAGGTTTCCGCCTTTGTCCGATGGTTTTATGACTATATTTTCGTTTTGCATTAGAGTTTTTAGGGCGGCTTTTTCTTGTTGGGTCAGGTTCGAGTTTTTCTGTGATAGGTGTCGGTTTATCCTTCCTAAGTCATTGCATGTTAAATTGACGAATTTGTCAATGTTGTGTAAGGATACTAAAGGTGGTGTGAACAAAGACTTGGGTCGTAGATTTGATGCCGGAGCCATAAATTGACTTACGCCCGTGTTGCTCTCTACCTCCAATGCTCTCAATGTCTCCAAGGCTTCTCTTTCTCGGGCTGAAAGTGTACCCGGATTCTGCTGTTTGTTTTTAAAAAATTTTTGTAGAGCTAATTTGCGTGCAAAAAGATTAATATCTTTAACCCATATAAATTCATCGTATTTGGGAGTGGGAGTGAAGCTGAGGCCTTTCTCCAGGATTTGAAGCTCTAGGTCGTTGAGTTTTATTTTGGATAGATTCAGTATCTGTGGTTGGCCTGTGGCTGTCTCTGTTGCTTGTAGGCCCATTGGCTCCTGTCTCTTAGCTGCGCCGGGCCTAAAAAATGAGAGGACTGTGAGTTCAGTGGTGGTTGCATGGTGTTTCCTTGTTGTGATTGGAATTGTGTGGTGTTGGTAGGAGCTGTGATGGGCTGTATGGGTAGGTGACCATATTGTGCCAAGGTTTGGGGACCCGTGGTATTGGGTGCTGTTGTTGCCTGTGCTGAATGTGAGGAGGTAGGTGAATTGAATGATGTAGAGGATTGTGATGGTCCCATGGGTTGGTTTATTGGTGCTGTGTACCATTGTTGAGTGGTTGGTGTTTGTTGGTAGTTTTGGTTTGTGGGTTTTCTCTGGAATCTCCGATTCCTAGATCTTTGTCTTTGAGGATTGGGGTTTGTTTGGGAGCGTGAGTAGTTGTTGGTCGTTGAGTCTTCTGTTCCTGACAAGTCTGATTCAGAGTAATCAGATGCTGGGTACCGTTTTGGTGGTTGATTGGTGTACTCTCTATATATTTCTCCTGATTCGAAATCCTTCTTATCCCTTATGTACTTCCTATGTTTTCTTTCTTTGATCTCTGATTGAAAGATGTCCAGGTGTCTTTGGAGTCGTGTTTCAAAATTGCTAAATTCCGGGTTTGTATTGAAAAACTTTATCTGTTCTAATTGAACTTCCAACTGAGAGTTGATTTTTGCGAAGACGCCAACCAGCAATAACACGCCAAGCAACAACACTATCCAGCATAACCCAATACATATTATTCACCACGATAAATTTCTTAACCATACAAATTCTGCACACGTGACGCAATCACACTATAAAGCCACATCACGGGCAGACATCTTTACCCAACAATATTGGAAATCAGCATTTCCAAGCCGACATGTCAATCTCCACGGTAGATCTCAATTATGGTCACATCAGTTATCTACAATTATAAATCATCTTCAACCAAAGGCCATATATATACAGTTAACAGAATATATTTATACTCATCATACTGTATTGCACTTCATACGAGATCTCAATGACAGAAAAGGCAGAGACCACAGTTTAAACGCCTTAAATTTATAAAGCATAACATATGGAATCGCCAAATAATATATTTTATATATACACATTGGATGCAAAGTATACTCACTTACCATATCTGGACCGAACGACGAGGATACCTTGCAGAATTCCCCATTGTGGCACAGATCAGTCTGTATCTACAAGGGCATAATACAACAGAAGTTCACAAAGTCCTGATACATGCGTTGAAACATCAGAGCTCCTAAAATGATACAAGTCTAAAATCATGCGCACTAGCAACATGTAGCAGGATTACCCTCTAAGTCTCTACGCACGCGCAGGAACATCCAGGTACCATAGCAGTGTCATAATCTAAGTCCCGACGCCTGCGCAGAAACCTCCTCTTCCAGTATTACAATCTAAGTTTTAACGCATGCGCAGAAATCACTCCACTCTCAGGACCAGAGTCTAAGTTCTAACGCATGCGCAGAAATCACTCTATCCTTTCAGACCCACAGTCTAAGTCCGAACGCATGCGCAGGAAAACACACATGTCCGTCAAAAAAGTAGGCGTTTTTGTCAGCTTCTGGCGCCAGTTTCAAACTGGGACCGCTCCCAGCATCTCCCTATCAGAGGCTAGAACCACATGGATATCCAAGCCTCTACTTCACCACCCCGTACTATAGGCTTGTGCGGGACTGTCCGGAGGAGGGAACACTTTGACAGAAAGTACAAAGGACACACATAGCTCCACCCCCTCCCATGCCTCCTTTGAAAAAGCCAGAGACTACTGGTGAAACTAGTTAGGTCTGAAAGGCATGTAATTTTAAATAATAGTCTCCAGCGTTACTAAGCCCAGTGTCACTTAGTACTAGGTCATATTGAAACCGTGTATAATCGATAGCTCGACTGCTGCCACTGTAGGGTACGCTACCCGCAGGCGGAGCGGCGAGCTATTATCCTGTTTGCCACATCTGATGCCAACAGCAGCATCGAACCTCATAGCGAGGCGTCAGAGGTGACAAGTTAGAGCTGCGATATATAGAACTCTTAGCCAAAGAGTATCGATAGCCAATACTGCCTACCTCTGAGCGCCGTCATCCACGTTGAAACCAATAGCTAACCAGCAGATTGCAGCGAGGTTTCTAACGCGGTTTTCTGATACTAGCGATACAGCGCTTCAGAGTGAACACATCTTTAGATATTACCTGCTCAGTTCAAAGCAGTTAAAATACAAATATAACGGCACTATCTCCTAGTGATATTAACCTGTAATGAGTGAAGTACTCACAGGGTGCAAACTAACCCTACGTTTCATTGTAAACCAACAGACAAACTATTAAAACAATATTACTATATGTGCCTAACCACTACAATACTATATATGCACAGCAAAGTCATTCATTAGTGTCTGTTGCATTATACCAATTTTGGCAGCGATATGCTCAATTAGCCGGCAATTGAGCTACTGCCTATTGCTGGATACCAATATCCTAAGCATAGCATAACAACGCATCGTATTCGACATCACTTTAGTGAACTCGACAAAAGGGCTGAGAACCCGGTACTACATCAATTTACCCCTACACGGTCTCAATACTGTTGAAACAATTTATATGGGCAGCTGTCACAAGGAGACTATTTTTTACTATAGCACTGTATATACACTAGCACACTTATTTTTCCCTTCTTCTCTTTTTGTATATCGTAACCAAATAAAAGTTAAGTTTTATCCCTATGGGAAAAATAGGTAATTTTTCTGCAAGTGCAGAGCCAAAATACTGAACAAATCATTACCTCCCACTAGGTGACGGATCAATTATCCTCAGAAATGAAATTCAGTGCGGATTGGATGACAGGCACCCTAGGCACCCAGGATCAGCTTTAGTTTCACGTGTATCTCTTAAGCCGGCAGAGAAAACCCACCTTATATGCGCTCCACACAATTGAATAGAGACGCCGTTGATTTTCTATGGGAATTGCAGAAATGACTTCTAAGCCTCAAAATAATGACTTTTTTTCCTAAGGTGGTAGGAATGAAACTCAGTGCGGGCTGGATGGGGTCCCCCCTGGGCACCGCAGACCTAAGCTTGTTTAACTCCTACCTCTTAAAGGGACCGAGAAAAAATGACCTTTTCTGCACTCCAATGTAAGTCAATGGGGCGATTTTTTGGCTATGTGCTAGAAATGAAATGCAGTGCGGATTGGATGACAGGCACCCTAGGCACCCAGGATCAGCTTTAGTTTCACGTGTATCTCTTAAGCCGGCAGAGAAAACCCACCTGATATGCGCTCCACACAATTGAATAGAGACGCCGTTGATTTTCTATGGGAATTGCAGAAATGACTTCTAAGCCTCAAAATAATGACTTTTTTTCCTAAGGTGGTAGGAATGAAACTCAGTGCGGGCTGGATGGGGTCCCCCCTGGGCACCGCAGACCTAAGCTTGTTTAACTCCTACCTCTTAAAGGGACCGAGAAAAAATGACCTTTTCTGCACTCCAATGTAAGTCAATGGGGCGATTTTTTGGCTATGTGCTAGAAATGAAATGCAGTGCGGATTGGATGACAGGCACCCTAGGCACCCAGGATCGGCTTTAGTTTCACGTGTATCTCTTAAGCCGGCAGAGAAAACCCACCTGATATGCGCTCCACACAATTGAATTAGAGACGCCGTTGATTTTCTATGGGAATTGCAGAAATGACTTCTAAGCCTCAAAATAATGACTTTTTTTCCTAAGGTGGTAGGAATGAAACTCAGTGCGGGCTGGATGGGGTCCCCCCCCGGGCACCGCAGACCTAAGCTTGTTTAACTCCTACCTCTTAAAGGGACCGAGAAAAAATGACCTTTTCTGCACTCCAATGTAAGTCAATGGGGCGATTTTTTGGCTATGTGCTAGAAATGAAATTCAGTGCGGATAGGATGACAGGCACCCTAGGCACCAAGGATAGGCTTTAGTTTCACGTGTATCTCTTAAGCCGGCAGAGAAAACCCACCTGATATGCGCTCCATACAATTGAATTAGAGACGCCGTTGATTTTCTATGGGAATTGCAGAAATGACTTCTAAGCCTCAAAATAATGACTTTTTCCTAAGGTGGTAGGAATGAAACTCAGTGCGGGCTGGATGGGGTCCCCCCTGGGCACCGCAGACCTAAGCTTGTTTAACTCCTACCTCTTAAAGGGACCGAGAAAAAATGACCTTTTCTGCACTCCAATGTAAGTCAATGGGGCGATTTTTTGGCTATGTGCTAGAAATGAAATGCAGTGCGGATTGGATGACAGGCACCCTAGGCACCCAGGATCAGCTTTAGTTTCACGTGTATCTCTTAAGCCGGCAGAGAAAACCCACCTGATATGCGCTCCACACAATTGAATAGAGACGCCGTTGATTTTCTATGGGAATTGCAGAAATGACTTCTAAGCCTCAAAATAATGACTTTTTTTCCTAAGGTGGTAGGAATGAAACTCAGTGCGGGCTGGATGGGGTCCCCCCTGGGCACCGCAGACCTAAGCTTGTTTAACTCCTACCTCTTAAAGGGACCGAGAAAAAATGACCTTTTCTGCACTCCACTGTAAGTCAATGGGGCGATTTTTTGGCTATGTGCTAGAAATGAAATGCAGTGCGGATTGGATGACAGGCACCCTAGGCACCCAGGATCGGCTTTAGTTTCACGTGTATCTCTTAAGCCGGCAGAGAAAACCCACCTGATATGCGCTCCACACAATTGAATAGAGACGCCGTTGATTTTCTATGGGAATTGCAGAAATGACTTCTAAGCCTCAAAATAATGACTTTTTTTCCTAAGGTGGTAGGAATGAAACTCAGTGCGGGCTGGATGGGGTCCCCCCTGGGCACCGCAGACCTAAGCTTGTTTAACTCCTACCTCTTAAAGGGACCGAGAAAAAAATGACCTTTTCTGCACTCCAATGTAAGTCAATGGGGCGATTTTTTGGCTATGTGCTAGAAATGAAATGCAGTGCGGATTGGATGACAGGCACCCTAGGCACCCAGGATCGGCTTTAGTTTCACGTGTATCTCTTAAGCCGGCAGAGAAAACCCACCTGATATGCGCTCCACACAATTGAATTAGAGACGCCGTTGATTTTCTATGGGAATTGCAGAAATGACTTCTAAGCCTCAAAATAATGACTTTTTTTCCTAAGGTGGTAGGAATGAAACTCAGTGCGGGCTGGATGGGGTCCCCCCTGGGCACCGCAGACCTAAGCTTGTTTAACTCCTACCTCTTAAAGGGACCGAGAAAAAATGACCTTTTCTGCACTCCAATGTAAGTCAATGGGCGATTTTTTGGCTATGTGCTAGAAATGAAATTCAGTGCGGATTGGATGACAGGCACCCTAGGCACCCAGGATCAGCTTTAGTTTCACGTGTATCTCTTAAGCCGGCAGAGAAAACCCACCTGATATGCGCTCCACACAATTGAATAGAGACGCCGTTGATTTTCTATGGGAATTGCAGAAATGACTTCTAAGCCTCAAAATAATGACTTTTTTTTCCTAAGGTGGTAGGAATGAAACTCAGTGCGGGCTGGATGGGGTCCCCCCTGGGCACCGCAGACCTAAGCTTGTTTAACTCCTACCTCTTAAAGGGACCGAGAAAAAATGACCTTTTCTGCACTCCAATGTAAGTCAATGGGGCGATTTTTTGGCTATGTGCTAGAAATGAAATGCAGTGCGGATTGGATGACAGGCACCCTAGGCACCCAGGATCGGCTTTAGTTTCACGTGTATCTCTTAAGCCGGCAGAGAAAACCCACCTGATATGCGCTCCACACAATTGAATTAGAGACGCCGTTGATTTTCTATGGGAATTGCAGAAATGACTTCTAAGCCTCAAAATAATGACTTTTTTTCCTAAGGTGGTAGGAATGAAACTCAGTGCGGGCTGGATGGGGTCCCCCCTGGGCACCGCAGACCTAAGCTTGTTTAACTCCTACCTCTTAAAGGGACCGAGAAAAAATGACCTTTTCTGCACTCCAATGTAAGTCAATGGGGCGATTTTTTGGCTAATGTGCTAGAAATGAAATTCAGTGCGGATAGGATGACAGGCACCCTAGGCACCAAGGATCGGCTTTAGTTTCACGTGTATCTCTTAAGCCGGCAGAGAAAACCCACCTGATATGCGCTCCACACAATTGAATTAGAGACGCCGTTGATTTTCTATGGGAATTGCAGAAATGACTTCTAAGCCTCAAAATAATGACTTTTTTTCCTAAGGTGGTAGGAATGAAACTCAGTGCGGGCTGGATGGGGACCCCCCTGGGCACCGCAGACCTAAGCTTGTTTAACTCCTACCTCTTAAAGGGACCGAGAAAAAATGACCTTTTCTGCACTCCAATGTAAGTCAATGGGGCGATTTTTTGGCTATGTGCTAGAAATGAAATGCAGTGCGGATTGGATGACAGGCACCCTAGGCACCCAGGATCAGCTTTAGTTTCACGTGTATCTCTTAAGCCGGCAGAGAAAACCCACCTGATATGCGCTCCACACAATTGAATAGAGACGCCGTTGATTTTCTATGGGAATTGCAGAAATGACTTCTAAGCCTCAAAATAATGACTTTTTTTCCTAAGGTGGTAGGAATGAAACTCAGTGCGGGCTGGATGGGGTCCCCCCTGGGCACCGCAGACCTAAGCTTGTTTAACTCCTACCTCTTAAAGGGACCGAGAAAAAATGACCTTTTCTGCACTCCAATGTAAGTCAATGGGGCGATTTTTTGGCTATGTGCTAGAAATGAAATGCAGTGCGGATTGGATGACAGGCACCCTAGGCACCCAGGATCGGCTTTAGTTTCACGTGTATCTCTTAAGCCGGCAGAGAAAACCCACCTGATATGCGCTCCACACAATTGAATTAGAGACAGCCGTTGATTTTCTATGGGAATTGCAGAAATGACTTCTAAGCCTCAAAATAATGACTTTTTTTCCTAAGGTGGTAGGAATGAAACTCAGTGCGGGCTGGATGGGGTCCCCCCCTGGGCACCGCAGACCTAAGCTTGTTTAACTCCTACCTCTTAAAGGGACCGAGAAAAAATGACCTTTTCTGCACTCCAATGTAAGTCAATGGGGCGATTTTTTGGCTATGTGCTAGAAATGAAATGCAGTGCGGATAGGATGACAGGCACCCTAGGCACCCAGGATAGGCTTTAGTTTCACGTGTATCTCTTAAGCCGGCAGAGAAAACCCACCTGATATGCGCTCCATACAATTGAATTAGAGACGCCGTTGATTTTCTATGGGAATTGCAGAAATGACTTCTAAGCCTCAAAATAATGACTTTTTTTCCTAAGGTGGTAGGAATGAAACTCAGTGCGGGCTGGATGGGGTCCCCCCTGGGCACCGCAGACCTAAGCTTGTTTAACTCCTACCTCTTAAAGGGACCGAGAAAAAATGACCTTTTCTGCACTCCAATGTAAGTCAATGGGGCGATTTTTTGGCTATGTGCTAGAAATGAAATGCAGTGCGGATTGGATGACAGGCACCCTAGGCACCCAGGATCAGCTTTAGTTTCACGTGTATCTCTTAAGCCGGCAGAGAAAACCCACCTGATATGCGCTCCACACAATTGAATAGAGACAGCCGTTGATTTTCTATGGGAATTGCAGAAATGACTTCTAAGCCTCAAAATAATGACTTTTTTTCCTAAGGTGGTAGGAATGAAACTCAGTGCGGGCTGGATGGGGTCCCCCCTGGGCACCGCAGACCTAAGCTTGTTTAACTCCTACCTCTTAAAGGGACCGAGAAAAAATGACCTTTTCTGCACTCCAATGTAAGTCAATGGGGCGATTTTTTGGCTATGTGCTAGAAATGAAATTCAGTGCGGATTAGGATGACAGGCACCCTAGGCACCCAGGATCAGGCTTTAGTTTCACGTGTATCTCTTAAGCCGGCAGAGAAAACCCACCTGATATGCGCTCCACTACAATTGAATAGAGTCGCCGTTGATTTTCTATGGAATTGCAGAAATGACTTCTAAGCCTCAAAATAATGACTATTTTTCCTAAGGTGGTAGGAATGAAACTCAGTGCGGGCTGGATGGGGTCCCCCCTGGGCACCGCAGACCTAAGCTTGTTTAACTCCTACCTCTTAAAGGGACCGAGAAAAAATGACCTTTTCTGCACTCCAATGTAAGTCAATGGGGCGATTTTTTGGCTATGTGCTAGAAATGAAATGCAGTGCGGATTGGATGACAGGCACCCTAGGCACCCAGGATCAGCTTTAGTTTCACGTGTATCTCTTAAGCCGGCAGAGAAAACCCACCTGATATGCGCTCCACACAATTGAATAGAGACGCCGTTGATTTTCTATGGGAATTGCAGAAATGACTTCTAAGCCTCAAAATAATGACTTTTTTTCCTAAGGTGGTAGGAATGAAACTCAGTGCGGGCTGGATGGGGTCCCCCCTGGGCACCGCAGACCTAAGCTTGTTTAACTCCTACCTCTTAAAGGGACCGAGAAAAAATGACCTTTTCTGCACTCCAATGTAAGTCAATGGGGCGATTTTTTGGCTATGTGCTAGAAATGAAATTCAGTGCGGATTGGATGACAGGCACCCTAGGCACCCAGGATCAGCTTTAGTTTCACGTGTATCTCTTAAGCCGGCAGAGAAAACCCACCTTATATGCGCTTCACACAATTGAATAGAGACGCCGTTGATTTTCTATTGGAATTGCAGAAATGACTTCTAAGCCTCAAAATAATGACTATTTTTCCTAAGGTGGTAGGAATGAAACTCAGTGCGGGCTGGATGGGGTCCCCCCTGGGCACCGCAGACCTAAGCTTGTTTAACTCCTACCTCTTAAAGGGACCGAGAAAAAATGACCTTTTCTGCACTCCAATGTAAGTCAATGGGGCGATTTTTTGGCTATGTGCTAGAAATGAAATGCAGTGCGGATTGGATGACAGGCACCCTAGGCACCCAGGATCGGCTTTAGTTTCACGTGTATCTCTTAAGCCGGCAGAGAAAACCCACCTGATATGCGCTCCACACAATTGAATAGAGACGCCGTTGATTTTCTATGGGAATTGCAGAAATGACTTCTAAGCCTCAAAATAATGACTTTTTTTCCTAAGGTGGTAGGAATGAAACTCAGTGCGGGCTGGATGGGGTCCCCCCTGGGCACCGCAGACCTAAGCTTGTTTAACTCCTACCTCTTAAAGGGACCGAGAAAAAATGACCTTTTCTGCACTCCAATGTAAGTCAATGGGGCGATTTTTTGGCTATGTGCTAGAAATGAAATGCAGTGCGGATTGGATGACAGGCACCCTAGGCACCCAGGATCGCTTTAGTTTCACGTGTATCTCTTAAGCCGGCAGAGAAAACCCACCTTATATGCGATTCCACACAATTGAATAGAGACGCCGTTGATTTTCTATGGGAATTGCAGAAATGACTTCTAAGCCTCAAAATAATGACTTTTTTTCCTAAGGTGGTAGGAATGAAACTCAGTGCGGGCTGGATGGGGTCCCCCCTGGGCACCGCAGACCTAAGCTTGTTTAACTCCTACCTCTTAAAGGGACCGAGAAAAAATGACCTTTTCTGCACTCCAATGTAAGTCAATGGGGCGATTTTTTGGCTATGTGCTAGAAATGAAATGCAGTGCGGATTGGATGACAGGCACCCTAGGCACCCAGGATCGGCTTTAGTTTCACGTGTATCTCTTAAGCCGGCAGAGAAAACCCACCTGATATGCGCTCCACACAATTGAATAGAGACGCCGTTGATTTTCTATGGGAATTGCAGAAATGACTTCTAAGCCTCAAAATAATGACTTTTTTTTCCTAAGGTGGTAGGAATGAAACTCAGTGCGGGCTGGATGGGGTCCCCCCTGGGCACCGCAGACCTAAGCTTGTTTAACTCCTACCTCTTAAAGGGACCGAGAAAAAATGACCTTTTCTGCACTCCAATGTAAGTCAATGGGGCGATTTTTTGGCTATGTGCTAGAAATGAAATGCAGTGCGGATTGGATGACAGGCACCCTAGGCACCCAGGATCGGCTTTAGTTTCACGTGTATCTCTTAAGCCGGCAGAGAAAACCCACCTTATATGCGCTCCACACAATTGAATAGAGACGCCGTTGATTTTCTATGGGAATTGCAGAAATGACTTCTAAGCCTCAAAATAATGACTTTTTTTCCTAAGGTGGTAGGAATGAAACTCAGTGCGGGCTGGATGGGGTCCCCCCTGGGCACCGCAGACCTAAGCTTGTTTAAACTCCTACCTCTTAAAGGGACCGAGAAAAAATGACCTTTTCTGCACTCCAATGTAAGTCAATGGGGCGATTTTTTGGCTATGTGCTAGAAATGAAATGCAGTGCGGATTGGATGACAGGCACCCTAGGCACCCAGGATCGGCTTTAGTTTCACGTGTATCTCTTAAGCCGGCAGAGAAAACCCACCTGATATGCGCTCCACACAATTGAATAGAGACGCCGTTGATTTTCTATGGGAATTGCAGAAATGACTTCTAAGCCTCAAAATAATGACTTTTTTTCCTAAGGTGGTAGGAATGAAACTCAGTGCGGGCTGGATGGGGTCCCCCCTGGGCACCGCAGACCTAAGCTTGTTTAACTCCTACCTCTTAAAGGGACCGAGAAAAAATGACCTTTTCTGCACTCCAATGTAAGTCAATGGGGCCATTTTTTGGCTATGTGCTAGAAATGAAATGCAGTGCGGATTGGATGACAGGCACCCTAGGCACCCAGGATCGGCTTTAGTTTCACGTGTATCTCTTAAGCCGGCAGAGAAAACCCACCTGATATGCGCTCCACACAATTGAATAGAGACGCCGTTGATTTTCTATGGGAATTGCAGAAATGACTTCTAAGCCTCAAAATAATGACTTTTTTTCCTAAAGTTGGTAGAATGAAACTCAGTGCGGGCTGGATGGGGTCCCCCTGGGCACCGCAGACCTAAGCTTGTTTAACTCCTACCTCTTAAAGGGACCGAGAAAAAATGACCTTTTCTGCACTCCAATGTAAGTCAATGGGGCGATTTTTTGGCTATGTGCTAGAAATGAAATTCAGTGCGGATTGGATGACAGGCACCCTAGGCACCCAGGATCGGCTTTAGTTTCACGTGTATCTCTTAAGCCGGCAGAGAAAACCCACCTGATATGCGCTCCACACAATTGAATAGAGACGCCGTTGATTTTCTATGGGAATTGCAGAAATGACTTCTAAGCCTCAAAATAATGACTTTTTTTCCTAAGGTGGTAGGAATGAAACTCAGTGCGGGCTGGATGGGGTCCCCCCTGGGCACCGCAGACCTAAGCTTGTTTAACTCCTACCTCTTAAAGGGACCGAGAAAAAATGACCTTTTCTGCACTCCAATGTAAGTCAATGGGGCGATTTTTTGGCTATGTGCTAGAAATGAAATTCAGTGCGGATTGGATGACAGGCACCCTAGGCACCCAGGATCGGCTTTAGTTTCACGTGTATCTCTTAAGCCGGCAGAGAAAACCCACCTGATATGCGCTCCACACAATTGAATAGAGACGCCGTTGATTTTCTATGGGAATTGCAGAAATGACTTCTAAGCCTCAAAATAATGACTTTTTTTCCTAAGGTGGTAGGAATGAAACTCAGTGCGGGCTGGATGGGGTCCCCCCTGGGCACCGCAGACCTAAGCTTGTTTAACTCCTACCTCTTAAAGGGACCGAGAAAAAATGACCTTTTCTGCACTCCAATGTAAGTCAATGGGGCGATTTTTTGGCTATGTGCTAGAAATGAAATTCAGTGCGGATTGGATGACAGGCACCCTAGGCACCCAGGATCGGCTTTAGTTTCACGTGTATCTCTTAAGCCGGCAGAGAAAACCCACCTGATATGCGCTCCACACAATTGAATAGAGACGCCGTTGATTTTCTATGGGAATTGCAGAAATGACTTCTAAGCCTCAAAATAATGACTTTTTTTCCTAAGGTGGTAGGAATGAAACTCAGTGCGGGCTGGATGGGGTCCCCCCTGGGCACCGCAGACCTAAGCTTGTTTAACTCCTACCTCTTAAAGGGACCGAGAAAAAATGACCTTTTCTGCACTCCAATGTAAGTCAATGGGGCGATTTTTTGGCTATGTGCTAGAAATGAAATTCAGTGCGGATTGGATGACAGGCACCCTAGGCACCCAGGATCGGCTTTAGTTTCACGTGTATCTCTTAAGCCGGCAGAGAAAACCCACCTGATATGCGCTCCACACAATTGAATAGAGACGCCGTTGATTTTCTATGGGAATTGCAGAAATGACTTCTAAGCCTCAAAATAATGACTTTTTTTCCTAAGGTGGTAGGAATGAAACTCAGTGCGGGCTGGATGGGGTCCCCCCTGGGCACCGCAGACCTAAGCTTGTTTAACTCCTACCTCTTAAAGGGACCGAGAAAAAATGACCTTTTCTGCACTCCAATGTAAGTCAATGGGGCGATTTTTTGGCTATGTGCTAGAAATGAAATTCAGTGCGGATTGGATGACAGGCACCCTAGGCACCCAGGATCGGCTTTAGTTTCACGTGTATCTCTTAAGCCGGCAGAGAAAACCCACCTGATATGCGCTCCACACAATTGAATAGAGACGCCGTTGATTTTCTATGGGAATTGCAGAAATGACTTCTAAGCCTCAAAATAATGACTTTTTTTCCTAAGGTGGTAGGAATGAAACTCAGTGCGGGCTGGATGGGGTCCCCCCTGGGCACCGCAGACCTAAGCTTGTTTAACTCCTACCTCTTAAAGGGACCGAGAAAAAATGACCTTTTCTGCACTCCAATGTAAGTCAATGGGGCGATTTTTTGGCTATGTGCTAGAAATGAAATTCAGTGCGGATTGGATGACAGGCACCCTAGGCACCCAGGATCGGCTTTAGTTTCACGTGTATCTCTTAAGCCGGCAGAGAAAACCCACCTGATATGCGCTCCACACAATTGAATAGAGACGCCGTTGATTTTCTATGGGAATTGCAGAAATGACTTCTAAGCCTCAAAATAATGACTTTTTTTCCTAAGGTGGTAGGAATGAAACTCAGTGCGGGCTGGATGGGGTCCCCCCTGGGCACCGCAGACCTAAGCTTGTTTAACTCCTACCTCTTAAAGGGACCGAGAAAAAATGACCTTTTCTGCACTCCAATGTAAGTCAATGGGGCGATTTTTTGGCTATGTGCTAGAAATGAAATTCAGTGCGGATTGGATGACAGGCACCCTAGGCTCCCAGGATCGGCTTTAGTTTCACGTGTATCTCTTAAGCCGGCAGAGAAAACCCACCTGATATGCGCTCCACACAATTGAATAGAGACGCCGTTGATTTTCTATGGGAATTGCAGAAATGACTTCTAAGCCTCAAAATAATGACTTTTTTTCCTAAGGTGGTAGGAATGAAACTCAGTGCGGGCTGGATGGGGTCCCCCCTGGGCACCGCAGACCTAAGCTTGTTTAACTCCTACCTCTTAAAGGGACCGAGAAAAAATGACCTTTTCTGCACTCCAATGTAAGTCAATGGGGCGATTTTTTGGCTATGTGCTAGAAATGAAATTCAGTGCGGATTGGATGACAGGCACCCTAGGCACCCAGGATCGGCTTTAGTTTCACGTGTATCTCTTAAGCCGGCAGAGAAAACCCACCTGATATGCGCTCCACACAATTGAATAGAGACGCCGTTGATTTTCTATGGGAATTGCAAGAATGACTTCTAAGCCTCAAAATAATGACTTTTTTTCCTAAGGTGGTAGGACTGAAACTCAGTGCGGCTGGATGGGGTCCCCCCTGGGCACCGCAGACCTAAGCTTGTTTAACTTCCTACCTCTTAAAGGGACCGAGAAAAAATGACCTTTTCTGCACTCCAATGTAAGTCAATGGGAGGGCGATTTTTTGGCTATGTGCTAGAAATGAAATGCAGTGCGGATTGGATGACAGGCACCCTAGGCACCCAGGATCAGCTTTAGTTTCACGTGTATCTCTTAAGCCGGCAGAGAAAACCCACCTTATATGCGCTCCACACAATTGAATAGAGACGCCGTTGATTTTCTATGGAATTGCAGAAATGACTTCTAAGCCTCAAAATAATGACTTTTTTTCCTAAGGTGGTAGGAATAAAACTCAGTGCGGGCTGGATGGGGTCCCCCCTGGGCACCGCAGACCTAAGCTTGTTTAACTCCTACCTCTTAAAGGGACCGAGAAAAAATGACCTTTTCTGCACTCCAATGTAAGTCAATGGGGCGATTTTTTTGGCTATGTGCTAGAAATGAAATGCAGTGCGGATTGGATGACAGGCACCCTAGGCACCCAGGATCGGCTTTAGTTTCACGTGTATCTCTTAAGCCGGCAGAGAAAACCCACCTGATATGCGCTCCACACAATTGAATTAGAGACGCCGTTGATTTTCTATGGGAATTGCAGAAATGACTTCTAAGCCTCAAAATAATGACTTTTTTTTCCTAAGGTGGTAGGAATGAAACTCAGTGCGGGCTGGATGGGGTCCCCCCTGGGCACCGCAGACCTAAGCTTGTTTAACTCCTACCTCTTAAAGGGACCGAGAAAAAATGACCTTTTCTGCACTCCAATGTAAGTCAATGGGGCGATTTTTTGGCTATGTGCTAGAAATGAAATGCAGTGCGGATTGGATGACAGGCACCCTAGGCACCCAGGATCAGCTTTAGTTTCACGTGTATCTCTTAAGCCGGCAGAGAAAACCCACCTGATATGCGCTCCACACAATTGAATAGAGACGCCGTTGATTTTCTATGGGAATTGCAGAAATGACTTCTAAGCCTCAAATAATGACTTTTTTTCCTAAGGTGGTAGGAATGAAACTCAGTGTGGGCTGGATGGGGTCCCCCCTGGGCACCGCAGACCTAAGCTTGTTTAACTCCTACCTCTTAAAGGGACCGAGAAAAAATGACCTTTTCTGCACTCCAATGTAAGTCAATGGGGCGATTTTTTGGCTATGTGCTAGAAATGAAATTCAGTGCGGATTGGATGACAGGCACCCTAGGCACCCAGGATCAGCTTTAGTTTCACGTGTATCTCTTAAGCCGGCAGAGAAAACCCACCTTATATGCGCTCCACACAATTGAATAGAGACGCCGTTGATTTTCTATGGGAATTGCAGAAATGACTTCTAAGCCTCAAAATAATGACTTTTTTTCCTAAGGTGGTAGGAATGAAACTCAGTGCGGGCTGGATGGGGTCCCCCCTGGGCACCGCAGACCTAAGCTTGTTTAACTCCTACCTCTTAAAGGGACCGAGAAAAAATGACCTTTTCTGCACTCCAATGTAAGTCAATGGGGCGATTTTTTGGCTATGTGCTAGAAATGAAATGCAGTGCGGATTGGATGACAGGCACCCTAGGCACCCAGGATCGGCTTTAGTTTCACGTGTATCTCTTAAGCCGGCAGAGAAAACCCACCTGATATGCGCTCCACACAATTGAATAGAGACGCCGTTGATTTTCTATGGGAATTGCAGAAATGACTTCTAAGCCTCAAAATAATGACTTTTTTTCCTAAGGTGGTAGGAATGAAACTCAGTGCGGGCTGGATGGGGTCCCCCCTGGGCACCGCAGACCTAAGCTTGTTTAACTCCTACCTCTTAAAGGGACCGAGAAAAAATGACCTTTTCTGCACTCCAATGTAAGTCAATGGGGCGATTTTTTGGCTATGTGCTAGAAATGAAATTCAGTGCGGATTGGATGACAGGCACCCTAGGCACCCAGGATCGGCTTTAGTTTCACGTGTATCTCTTAAGCCGGCAGAGAAAACCCACCTGATATGCGCTCCACACAATTGAATAGAGACGCCGTTGATTTTCTATGGGAATTGCAGAAATGACTTCTAAGCCTCAAAATAATGACTATTTTTCCTAAGGTGGTAGGAATGAAACTCAGTGCGGGCTGGATGGGGTCCCCCCTGGGCACCGCAGACCTAAGCTTGTTTAACTCCTACCTCTTAAAGGGACCGAGAAAAAATGACCTTTTCTGCACTCCAATGTAAGTCAATGGGGCGATTTTTTGGCTATGTGCTAGAAATGAAATGCAGTGCGGATTGGATGACAGGCACCCTAGGCACCCAGGATCAGCTTTAGTTTCACGTGTATCTCTTAAGCCGGCAGAGAAAACCCACCTGATATGCGCTCCACACAATTGAATAGAGACGCCGTTGATTTCTATGGGAATTGCAGAAATGACTTCTAAGCCTCAAAATAATGACTTTTTTTCCTAAGGTGGTAGGAATGAAACTCAGTGCGGGCTGGATGGGGTCCCCCCTGGGCACCGCAGACCTAAGCTTGTTTAACTCCTACCTCTTAAAGGGACTGAGAAAAAATGACCTTTTCTGCACTCCAATGTAAGTCAATGGGGCGATTTTTTGGCTATGTGCTAGAAATGAAATTCAGTGCGGATTGGATGACAGGCACCCTAGGCACCCAGGATCAGCTTTAGTTTCACGTGTATCTCTTAAGCCGGCAGAGAAAACCCACCTGATATGCGCTCCACACAATTGAATAGAGACGCCGTTGATTTTCTATGGGAATTGCAGAAATGACTTCTAAGCCTCAAAATAATGACTTTTTTTTCCTAAGGTGGTAGGAATGAAACTCAGTGCGGGCTGGATGGGGTCCCCCCTGGGCACCGCAGACCTAAGCTTGTTTAACTCCTACCTCTTAAAGGGACCGAGAAAAAATGACCTTTTCTGCACTCCAATGTAAGTCAATGGGGCGATTTTTTGGCTATGTGCTAGAAATGAAATGCAGTGCGGATTGGATGACAGGCACCCTAGGCACCCAGGATCGGCTTTAGTTTCACGTGTATCTCTTAAGCCGGCAGAGAAAACCCACCTGATATGCGCTCCACACAATTGAATTAGAGACGCCGTTGATTTTCTATGGGAATTGCAGAAATGACTTCTAAGCCTCAAAATAATGACTTTTTTTCCTAAGGTGGTAGGAATGAAACTCAGTGCGGGCTGGATGGGGTCCCCCCTGGGCACCGCAGACCTAAGCTTGTTTAACTCCTACCTCTTAAAGGGACCGAGAAAAAATGACCTTTTCTGCACTCCAATGTAAGTCAATGGGGCGATTTTTTGGCTATGTGCTAGAAATGAAATGCAGTGCGGATTGGATGACAGGCACCCTAGGCACCCAGGATCGGCTTTAGTTTCACGTGTATCTCTTAAGCCGGCAGAGAAAACCCACCTGATATGCGCTCCTCACAATTGAATTAGAGACGCCGTTGATTTTCTATGGGAATTGCAGAAATGACTTCTAAGCCTCAAAATAATGACTTTTTTTCCTAAGGTGGTAGGAATGAAACTCAGTGCGGGCTGGATGGGGTCCCCCCTGGGCACCGCAGACCTAAGCTTGTTTAACTCCTACCTCTTAAAGGGACCGAGAAAAAATGACCTTTTCTGCACTCCAATGTAAGTCAATGGGGCGATTTTTTGGCTATGTGCTAGAAATGAAATTCAGTGCGGATTGGATGACAGGCACCCTAGGCACCCAGGATCAGCTTTAGTTTCACGTGTATCTCTTAAGCCGGCAGAGAATACCCACCTTATATGCGCTCCACACAATTGAATAGAGACGCCGTTGATTTTCTATGGGAATTGCAGAAATGACTTCTAAGCCTCAAAATAATGACTTTTTTTCCTAAGGTGGTAGGAATGAAACTCAGTGCGGGCTGGATGGGGTCCCCCCTGGGCACCGCAGACCTAAGCTTGTTTAACTCCTACCTCTTAAAGGGACCGAGAAAAAATGACCTTTTCTGCACTCCAATGTAAGTCAATGGGGCGATTTTTTGGCTATGTGCTAGAAATGAAATGCAGTGCGGATTGGATGACAGGCACCCTAGGCACCCAGGATCAGCTTTAGTTTCACGTGTATCTCTTAAGCCGGCAGAGAAAACCCACCTGATATGCGCTCCACACAATTGAATAGAGACGCCGTTGATTTTCTATGGGAATTGCAGAAATGACTTCTAAGCCTCAAAATAATGACTTTTTTTCCTAAGGTGGTAGGAATAAAACTCAGTGCGGGGCTGGATGGGGTTCCCCCTGGGCACCGCAGACCTAAGCTTGTTTAACTCCTACCTCTTAAAGGGACCGAGAAAAAATGACCTTTTCTGCACTCCAATGTAAGTCAATGGGGCGATTTTTTGGCTATGTGCTAGAAATGAAATGCAGTGCGGATTGGATGACAGGCACCCTAGGCACCCAGGATCGGCTTTAGTTTCACGTGTATCTCTTAAGCCGGCAGAGAAAACCCACCTGATATGCGCTCCACACAATTGAATTAGAGACGCCGTTGATTTTCTATGGGAATTGCAGAAATGACTTCTAAGCCTCAAAATAATGACTTTTTTTCCTAAGGTGGTAGGAATGAAACTCAGTGCGGGCTGGATGGGGTCCCCCCGGGCACCGCAGACCTAAGCTTGTTTAACTCCTACCTCTTAAAGGGACCGAGAAAAAATGACCTTTTCTGCACTCCAATGTAAGTCAATGGGGCGATTTTTTGGCTATGTGCTAGAAATGAAATTCAGTGCGGATAGGATGACAGGCACCCTAGGCACCAAGGATAGGCTTTAGTTTCACGTGTATCTCTTAAGCCGGCAGAGAAAACCCACCTGATATGCGCTCCATACAATTGAATTAGAGACGCCGTTGATTTTCTATGGGAATTGCAGAAATGACTTCTAAGCCTCAAAATAATGACTTTTTTCCTAAGGTGGTAGGAATGAAACTCAGTGCGGGCTGGATGGGGTCCCCCCTGGGCACCGCAGACCTAAGCTTGTTTAACTCCTACCTCTTAAAGGGACCGAGAAAAAATGACCTTTTCTGCACTCCAATGTAAGTCAATGGGGCGATTTTTTGGCTATGTGCTAGAAATGAAATGCAGTGCGGATTGGATGACAGGCACCCTAGGCACCCAGGATCAGCTTTAGTTTCACGTGTATCTCTTAAGCCGGCAGAGAAAACCCACCTGATATGCGCTCCACACAATTGAATAGAGACGCCGTTGATTTTCTATGGGAATTGCAGAAATGACTTCTAAGCCTCAAAATAATGACTTTTTTTCCTAAGGTGGTAGGAATGAAACTCAGTGCGGGCTGGATGGGGTCCCCCCTGGGCACCGCAGACCTAAGCTTGTTTAACTCCTACCTCTTAAAGGGACTGAGAAAAAATGACCTTTTCTGCACTCCAATGTAAGTCAATGGGGCGATTTTTTGGCTATGTGCTAGAAATGAAATTCAGTGCGGATTGGATGACAGGCACCCTAGGCACCCAGGATCAGCTTTAGTTTCACGTGTATCTCTTAAGCCGGCAGAGAAAACCCACCTGATATGCGCTCCACACAATTGAATAGAGACGCCGTTGATTTTCTATGGGAATTGCAGAAATGACTTCTAAGCCTCAAAATAATGACTTTTTTTTCCTAAGGTGGTAGGAATGAAACTCAGTGCGGGCTGGATGGGGTCCCCCCTGGGCACCGCAGACCTAAGCTTGTTTAACTCCTACCTCTTAAAGGGACCGAGAAAAAATGACCTTTTCTGCACTCCAATGTAAGTCAATGGGGCGATTTTTTGGCTATGTGCTAGAAATGAAATGCAGTGCGGATTGGATGACAGGCACCCTAGGCACCCAGGATCGGCTTTAGTTTCACGTGTATCTCTTAAGCCGGCAGAGAAAACCCACCTGATATGCGCTCCACACAATTGAATTAGAGACGCCGTTGATTTTCTATGGGAATTGCAGAAATGACTTCTAAGCCTCAAAATAATGACTTTTTTTCCTAAGGTGGTAGGAATGAAACTCAGTGCGGGCTGGATGGGGTCCCCCCTGGGCACCGCAGACCTAAGCTTGTTTAACTCCTACCTCTTAAAGGGACCGAGAAAAAATGACCTTTTCTGCACTCCAATGTAAGTCAATGGGGCGATTTTTTGGCTATGTGCTAGAAATGAAATGCAGTGCGGATTGGATGACAGGCACCCTAGGCACCCAGGATCGGCTTTAGTTTCACGTGTATCTCTTAAGCCGGCAGAGAAAACCCACCTGATATGCGCTCCTCACAATTGAATTAGAGACGCCGTTGATTTTCTATGGGAATTGCAGAAATGACTTCTAAGCCTCAAAATAATGACTTTTTTTCCTAAGGTGGTAGGAATGAAACTCAGTGCGGGCTGGATGGGGTCCCCCCTGGGCACCGCAGACCTAAGCTTGTTTAACTCCTACCTCTTAAAGGGACCGAGAAAAAATGACCTTTTCTGCACTCCAATGTAAGTCAATGGGGCGATTTTTTGGCTATGTGCTAGAAATGAAATTCAGTGCGGATTGGATGACAGGCACCCTAGGCACCCAGGATCAGCTTTAGTTTCACGTGTATCTCTTAAGCCGGCAGAGAATACCCACCTTATATGCGCTCCACACAATTGAATAGAGACGCCGTTGATTTTCTATGGGAATTGCAGAAATGACTTCTAAGCCTCAAAATAATGACTTTTTTTCCTAAGGTGGTAGGAATGAAACTCAGTGCGGGCTGGATGGGGTCCCCCCTGGGCACCGCAGACCTAAGCTTGTTTAACTCCTACCTCTTAAAGGGACCGAGAAAAAATGACCTTTTCTGCACTCCAATGTAAGTCAATGGGGCGATTTTTTGGCTATGTGCTAGAAATGAAATGCAGTGCGGATTGGATGACAGGCACCCTAGGCACCCAGGATCAGCTTTAGTTTCACGTGTATCTCTTAAGCCGGCAGAGAAAACCCACCTGATATGCGCTCCACACAATTGAATAGAGACGCCGTTGATTTTCTATGGGAATTGCAGAAATGACTTCTAAGCCTCAAAATAATGACTTTTTTTCCTAAGGTGGTAGGAATAAAACTCAGTGCGGGCTGGATGGGGTCCCCCCTGGGCACCGCAGACCTAAGCTTGTTTAACTCCTACCTCTTAAAGGGACCGAGAAAAAATGACCTTTTCTGCACTCCAATGTAAGTCAATGGGGCGATTTTTTGGCTATGTGCTAGAAATGAAATGCAGTGCGGATTGGATGACAGGCACCCTAGGCACCCAGGATCGGCTTTAGTTTCACGTGTATCTCTTAAGCCGGCAGAGAAAACCCACCTGATATGCGCTCCACACAATTGAATTAGAGACGCCGTTGATTTTCTATGGGAATTGCAGAAATGACTTCTAAGCCTCAAAATAATGACTTTTTTTCCTAAGGTGGTAGGAATGAAACTCAGTGCGGGCTGGATGGGGTCCCCCCCGGGCACCGCAGACCTAAGCTTGTTTAACTCCTACCTCTTAAAGGGACCGAGAAAAAATGACCTTTTCTGCACTCCAATGTAAGTCAATGGGGCGATTTTTTGGCTATGTGCTAGAAATGAAATTCAGTGCGGATAGGATGACAGGCACCCTAGGCACCAAGGATAGGCTTTAGTTTCACGTGTATCTCTTAAGCCGGCAGAGAAAACCCACCTGATATGCGCTCCATACAATTGAATTAGAGACGCCGTTGATTTTCTATGGGAATTGCAGAAATGACTTCTAAGCCTCAAAATAATGACTTTTTCCTAAGGTGGTAGGAATGAAACTCAGTGCGGGCTGGATGGGGTCCCCCCTGGGCACCGCAGACCTAAGCTTGTTTAACTCCTACCTCTTAAAGGGACCGAGAAAAAATGACCTTTTCTGCACTCCAATGTAAGTCAATGGGGCGATTTTTTGGCTATGTGCTAGAAATGAAATGCAGTGCGGATTGGATGACAGGCACCCTAGGCACCCAGGATCAGCTTTAGTTTCACGTGTATCTCTTAAGCCGGCAGAGAAAACCCACCTGATATGCGCTCCACACAATTGAATAGAGACGCCGTTGATTTTCTATGGGAATTGCAGAAATGACTTCTAAGCCTCAAAATAATGACTTTTTTTCCTAAGGTGGTAGGAATGAAACTCAGTGCGGGCTGGATGGGGTCCCCCCTGGGCACCGCAGACCTAAGCTTGTTTAACTCCTACCTCTTAAAGGGACCGAGAAAAAATGACCTTTTCTGCACTCCAATGTAAGTCAATGGGGCGATTTTTTGGCTATGTGCTAGAAATGAAATTCAGTGTTTTTATATTGTTGCACTAGGCAACGATTACCAGTTCCCTATGGAATTTAAAACTTAACTTTTATTATTCAGAAATTAGTAACTACAAAACGTGCTGATATTTACAGTGCTATAATATTAAAAATAGTAGCAGCTGCGGGTTTCGCCGTAGTATAATGATCAGTATGTAGGATAACTAAAGCGCTGTTCACATGTGTGCGGTATGTGATGGATCAATGGCGTAATAGCGCTATTGGAAAATTGATTTTCCAAACTAGGAGGAGAGTATAGTCCTCTTGTGATTATCGAGGTACGTTATACTGACAGAACTTAGCGCTCACAAATTGATCGCGAAGAGTCGGAACAGCGCTTTTAATACACAAGTCTTGAATGAGAGCTACTGTCTATGAAAGATCGCCGGCCGGCATTACATTGTATCAAAGCTCAATGGTAAGACTTAAGTGTAAATGAGTGCATACAGCATAACTAAGTAGGCATTTTATTATCAGCAGTTTAGGACAACGCATTAAATAGGATCGAAGACGCAGCACCTAAGTGCCGTACTGTGTGTCTAAATAAAGGATGGATTGCTGACAGGTAAAATATGCTCTAAGTTGAGTCTAAATGATACTATGTGCTGGACACCTCAAGCACTATTGTGTATTAGAGGTGCACAACGAGAAGTGTTGCGGTGCTAACTGTGTAAGATAGCCAAGCGGGTAGGCAGACTGCGGTACCCGTAGCTATTGTGGCAACCGCTTCCGATAATGCTGTATTCAGGTATACTGATATCTGGGATATATCACAGTCGTGATTAGGACATTGATAAAGATCGGTTTCCCATACTGCTAACTATGTTTAAAATGTCATGCCTGATGGACCTGACTAGTTTCGCCAGATACACTGGCGTTATCAAAGGTGGGCATCAAGGGGGGGTGGGGCTAAAGAAGGTATAAGTACTTTTAGTCCGTGATTTGACCCCCAGGTCAAAACAGTGTTGTCCTATGTAAGTGTGGTACCGTATCGAGGCTTGGATGTATCGGCCACATCCTGCCTCTGATTGGTTGGAGCCAGTTTCAATTCAAACTGGCCGGCGCGAAAAAAGGTTGAGCTACCGCCCTCTAGCCGTTGCTTGACATATCGTGCGCTAGTGCGCATGTCTTAGGACTTAGACGCTAGTGCACTGCGGCGGATGATTTGCGCATGTGCAGGCACTTAGTCTTTGTGTCAGAAAAATAGAAGGGGATTGAGGAACTGCGCATGTATATGGACTTAGTCTCAGTCCAGCATGATTAATGGACTGCGCCTGTTTTCGGACTTACTCTAGATCGCGGAAGACCGGGAGTTATGTAAAGGGTATATCATTAATGTTGCATCATTTTAATCAAATGGGTCTTGTCAAGTTTTAATTGGTAATGGATTTCAATGTAATACGTAGTACAGGTAATAGTGTACATGAATGTTGGTGTTCTTAGCATAAGAGAGAAATAGTAAGTATTACTAGGTTGTTATTATATGGTGATAGGTATAGTTGTGACACAACAGAAATTTATATCGTTAATTTTGTTATGACAGAGAATCTCAAAATGAAGGCATTTGCATCGGAGATGTATTAGTTATTTAACCCCTTTGTGCTGCAGCTAGTTTGGGCCTTAATGACCAGGCTAATTTTTCAAAATCTGACCTGTCTCACTTTATGCTCTTATAGCTCAGTGATGCTTTAACGTATGCTAGCGATTCTGAGATTGTTTTTTCGTGACATATGGCACTTTATGTTAGTGGCAAAATTTGGTCACTACTTTGTGTGTTTTTTGTGAAAAACATCAAAATATCATGAAAAATTAAAAAAATTTGCATTTTATGAACTTTGAAATTCTCTGCTTCTAAAAAAAGAAAGTCGTAGCACATAAATTAGTTACTAAGTCACATTACCAATATGTCTTCTTTATTCTGGCATAATTTGGTAAACATATTTTACTTTTTTAGGGTGTTATGGGGCTTAGAAATTTATCAGCAAATTATCACATTTTCGTGAAACTGATTTTTTTAGGGACCAGTTCTTTTTTTAAATGGATTTAGAAGTCTGGTATCCTGAAAACCCCCATAAGTGACCCCATTTTGGAAACTACACACCTTAAAGAATTAATCTAGGGGTATAATGAGCATTTTAACCCTACAGGGGCTGGAGGAAAGTATTCACAATTAGGCAGGAAAAAAATTGAAAATTTTAATTTTCCAATAATATATACGTTTAGATTAAAGTTTCTCATTTTCAAAAGGAATATGAGACAAAAAGCACCCCAAAATTTGTAATGCAGGTTCTCTTGAGTACAACGGTACCCCATATGTGGGCGTAAACCACTGTATGGGCACACAGCAGGGCTCAGAAGGAAGGGAGCGCCAATTAGCTTTTCCAATGCAGATTTTGCTGAAGAAGTTTCTGAGCGCCAGGTGCGTTTGCAGAGCCCCTGTAGTGTCAGCAGAGAGAAAACCCCCCATAAGTCACCCCATTTTGGAAAGTACACCCCTCAAAGAATTCATCTTGGTGTGTGGTGACCATTTTGACCCCACAGGTATTACAGGAAAGTATTCAAAAGAAGACAGTAAAAATGAAAAACTCGAATTCTTCCAATAATATGTTCGTTTAGTTTGAAATTTCTCAATTTCACGAGGAACAAGAGGAAAAAAGTACCCCAAAATTTGTAACGCAGGTTCTCCTGAGTACAATGGTACCCCATATGTGGGCATAAACCACTGCATGGGCACACAGGAGGGCTCAGAAGGGAAGGAGCGCCAATTAGCTTTTTCAATGCAGATTTTGCTGCAGAAGTTTTCGAGCGCCAGGTGCGTTTGCAGTGCCCCTGTAGTGCCAGCGGAGTAAAATCTCGCCATAAGTCACTCCATTTTGGAAAGTGCACCCCTCAAAGTATTCATCTTGGTGTGTGGTGACCATTTTGACCCCACAGGTATTAGAGGAAAGTATTCAAAAGTAGACAGTAAAAATGAAAAACTCAAATTTTTCCAATATTATGTTCTTTTAGTTTGAAATTTCTCAATTTCACGAGAAACAAGAGGAAAAAAGTACCACAAAATTTGTAACGCAGGTTCTCCTGAGTACAATGGTACCCCATATGTGGGCGTAAACCACTGTATGGGCACACAGGAGGGCTCAAAAGGGAAGGAGCGCCAATTAGCTTTTTCAATGCAGATTTTGCTGAAGAAGTTTCCGAGTGCCAGGTGCGTTTGCAGAGCCCCTGTAGTGTCCACAGAGTAAAATCTCCCAATAAGTCACTCCATTTTGGAAAGTGCACCCCTCAAAGAATTTATTTTGGGGTGTGGTGAGCATTTTGACCCCACAGGTGTTTGAGGAAAATATTCAAAAGTAGACAGTAAAAATGAAAAACTCGAATTTTTCCAATAATATGTTCCTTTAGTTTGAAATTTCTCAATTTCACAAGGAACAGGAGAGAAATGTCACCCCAATATATGTAAAGCAGGTTCTCCTGAGTAGAACAGTACCCCATATGTGGGCATAAACCACTGCATGGGCACACAGCCGGGCTCAGAAGGGAAGGAGCGCCAATTAGCATTTTCAGTGCAGATTTTTCTGAAGATGTTTCTGAGCGCCAGGTGCGTTTGCTGAGCCCCTGTAGTGTCAGCAGAATAGATTCCCCCCAAAAGTCACCACATTTTGGAAAGAGCACCCCTCAAAGAATTCATCTTGGTGTGTGGTGACCATTTTTACCCCACAGGTATTAGAGGAAAGTATTCAAAATTGGCCAGTAAAAATGAAAAACTCGAATTTTTCCAATAATATGTTGGTTTAGTTTGAAATTTCTCAATTTGACGAGGAACAGGAGAGAAAATTCACCCCAAAATCTGTAACGCAGGTTCTCCTGAGTAAAACGGTACCTCATATGTGGGCATAAACCACTGTATGGGCACACAGCAGGGCTCAGAAGGGAAGGAGCGCCAATTTACAGGAGCAAAACCGCAGCTATTAATGGTTATTAGAATAGCGCAGTTACTAAAATAAAATAAAAAAAATGAAATTACAGGTAATGTGGGGTGGTTATGGGCAACCAGGGGTGGTTACAGGTAATCTGGGGTGGTTACGGACAACATGGGGTGGTCACGGGCAACCTGCTGTGGTTACAGGCAACGTGGGGTGGTTACAGGCAACGCGGGGTGGTTACGGGCAACGTGTGGTGGTTATGGGCAACGTGTGGTGGTCACGGGCAACGTGTGGTGGTCACGGGCAACCTGCTGTGGTTACGGCAACGTGGGGTGGTTACAGGCAACGTGGGCTGGTTACAGACAACGTGGGCTGGTTACAGGCAACGTGGGCTGGTTACAGGCAACGTGGGCTGGTAACGGGCAACGTGGGCTGGTTACGGGCAACCTGCTGTGCTTACAGACAATCTGGGATGGTTACGGGAAACGTGGGGTGGTTACGGGCAACCTGCAGTGCTTACAGACAATCTGGGGTGGATACGGGCAACGTGGGGTGGTTACGGGCAACCTGCTGTGCTTACAGACAATCTGGGGGGGATACGGGCAACGTGGGGTGGTTACGGGCAACCTGCAGTGCTTACAGACAATCTGGGGTGGTTACGGGCAACGTGGGGTGGTTACGGGCAATGTGGGGTGGTTATGGATAAACTGAAGTTCTTATAGGCAATCTGGGGTGGGTACCTGTAATCTGACATGGGCACCGCAATCTGGAGGGGGTCATTGGCAATTTGGGGTGGTCAGAGGCGACGTGTGGTGGTCAGAGGCGACGTGCGGTGGTCAGAGGCGACGTGCGGTGGTCAGAGGCGACGTGGCGTGGTCAGAGGCATCGTGGCGTGGTCAGAGGCATCGTGGCGTGGTCAGAGGCATCGTGGTGTGGTCAGAGGCATCGTGGCGTGGTCAGAGGCAACGCGCGGTGGTTACGTGCAATCTGGGGGGGGTAACATGTAATCTGGCATGATTACGGGGAACCTGGGGGGGTTATGTGCAACCTGGAAGGGTTACAGACAATCTGGGATTGTTACTGATAAACTGAAGTGCTTATAGGTAATCTGGGGTGGGTACATGTAATTTGGGGTGGTTACGGGCAATCTGGAGGGGGTCACTGGCAATTTGCGGTGGTTACGGGCAACGTGCGGTGGTTACGGGCAACGTGCGGTGGTTACGGGCAACGTGCGGTGGTTACGGGCAACGTGCGGTGGTTACGGGCAACGTGCGGTGGTTATGGGCAACGTGCGGTGGTTACGGGCAACGTGCGGTGGTTACGGGTAACGTGCGGTGGTTACGGGTAATCTGGGGAGGGGTTAGGGGTAATTTGGGAGTAAACTGCAATTATTACTATAATAAAAAGTGTGTTTTATTTTTTTGTATGTTTGTCACTTTTTGTACTTTATACATTCATTTTCACTGTATTACTATGATTACTGTGATATTTTCTATCACAGTAATCATAGTTCAGTGACAGAGACCAAATTGGTCTCTGTCACTTTAAATTTTCAGAGCTTGGCTGGTTGTGAAGCGCATGCGCACTTCATAACCAGCCAGGACGTCGAGGAGGAAGGAGCTCCGTGGATCCGGTGAGTATATGGGGAAGGGAGGGTGACTCGGGGACGGGGGTGACAGGGGGGGTGGGGGGCGACTTGGGGGGTGGGGGGACATCACTTTTTATCCCCTGTCACCAATCATTTATGGTGACAGGGGATAAAAAGTGCCAGGAGCACATGGCACAAGCGATCAGCGGTATATAGTATATACCGCTGATCGCTTGTACCGGGACCCCACAGGGGGATCCCCGATGACTGCCCCATGCTCTCCGCTACCTCCGGTGGCGGAGAGCATGGGGCTTTCATTCATTTTAACTTTTTAATCGCTGTGAACCGACGTTAGTCGGTTCACAGCGATTGCGGCGGCCATCTTGGAAATGATGGCCGCCGGGGGAGGGGGGTTAGTTATCGGGGCACTAGGGGGGTCTGATCTGGGGTCTGATATACACTTATTTCATCTCCCCCCGCCGTAGATTCACGGCGGGGGGAGATGAAAGGTGGCGGCGGCACCGGTAATCCTCTTTACCGACGGTCGCCGCTATAACGTTAATAGCGGCGATCGTCGGTAAGGGGGGGGGCCGGGACGGACCTCACACACTGCCCCAACCCCTCAGCTACCTCCGGTAGCCGGGGGGATGGGGTGGGAGCCGTCCCGGCCCCGCAGCCTTATTCTCTGCCATCGCCGTAAAAAGCTGATGGCAGCAGAATAAGGCCCATTAGTGACCGCCGTAGAAAGCCGTATCGGCGGTCACTAAGGGGTTAAAGCTCTAATGTTATTATATAATGATAGATGTTGTTTTGACGCAACAAGGATATTAGTCGATATAATTAATTTGGTTATAGCAATGAATCTCGAAGTGGAAATATTTGTTGGTACTTTTATAGGCTCTAATAACATCCATGTATCCATGCTGGACAGTAATCTCCCGGTCAGTATTAATTAGGAAGTGAAGGGGGGGGGGAAATGGGGTTTGAAAATAATAAAATACACTGTTTGACCTTAAAAAATAGAACTGCAAACTGTAGTTTGATTATTTGTTTATTTATTTATTTATAAGAATGGTGTGAAGGTGAATCCCTCGTTTAGGCCGTTTGGGGACATTGTCTTAAGTCTGAAGATCCACTTGGCCTCGGCTTGGAGCAGCTTCTGGTCGAGATTTCCTCTTCGTGGTCCAAGAGTGATCTTTTGGATACCCCAAAAGGTAAGTCCCTTGGTATTACCCCCATGGGCTAGATTCATATGCCGAGCAATACTTGTATCTGTTTTGGTTCGAATGTTGCTCAGGTGTGAACCTATGCGATTTTTAAACTGTTGGATCGTTTTTCCTATGTACAAAAGAGAGCAGGGACATTTAGCAGCATATACTAATCCTTGCGTTTGGCAATTGATGAATTCCCTAATGTGGTACTCATGATTGTCCGAGGGGTTAATAAAAGACTTCATTTTTGGTAAAAATTTACAATAAGTACAATTACCACATGGATATGACCCCTGAATTTTGGATCTCAACCAGGTTCCTGGTTGAGTGGCATTCGTTTCGGTAAAGTGGCTGTGGACTAGAAAGTCCTTAAGGTTCTTGCCTCTGCGGTAGGTGATGTTTGGTGTCTCAGTAATTATTTCTCTTAGGTCAGGGTCTGCCTGGAGGATTGGCCAATATTGTGTTAAGGTTTGGCGAATTTGATGGTGCGCAACATCGTATGTACCGATGCAACGAATCAAGCGCTTAGAAGTGTTATTGGTTCGGGGGTTGAGTAATTCGGTCCTGTTTGTTGTTCTGGCTCGATGGAAAGCTCGGTGAAGTACGCGTTTTGGGTAGCCTCTGCTACGGAATTTCTCATAAAGCACATTGCATTCTTTCAAAAAAGTATCCTCCGTTGAGCAGTTCCTACGTGCTCTAAGATATTGGCCTATTGGAATTCCTCTTTTAAGGGGGGCAGGATGGTAGCTATTCCAGTTTAGGAAACTTGTGGTGGCCGTAGGTTTCCTGTAGATATTGGTTGTAATGTTGCCGTTGTGATCTTTGCCAATTGTTAGGTCCAGGAAATTTATCATGTCCTCATTGATTTCACTGGTTAGTAAGAGATTTATGTGGTTATTGTTTAAGGCTTTGACGAAGTTCCTGAAGGACGCTACATCTCCATCCAAAGTATCAGGATGTCATCGATGTAGCGTCCCCAGAACAAAACGTGATCAGTGTATTCTTGCATTTCTTCTGTGAAAACAAACGTGGCCTCCCACCAACCAAGGTAGAGGTTGGCATATGTAGGGGCACAGCTAGTGCCCATAGCTGTGCCATTTTTCTGTAGAAAGAAACGTTTATCGAAAACGAAGTAATTGTGTGTAAGGAGAAAATGAAGTAATTTTATGACGAATTGGTTGTGGGGGATAAATGAGTTCCCTCGGGAGGACAGATAATGTTCAACCGCTTTCAGGCCAAATTCGTGCTTGATACTGGTGTATAGGGCCTCTACGTCTAGACTGGCCAATTTGACAGAAGGGGAGACTGAGACATCCTGTAGTTTAGTGACTGTTGACGTAGTGTCCTTAAGAAAAGATGGTAGTGTCTCCACAAATGGAAATAGTATCTGATCGACATATTGGCTGGCTGTTTCGGTGAGATTGCCATTTCCAGACACTATTGGTCTTCCCGGTATTGGTGATTTTTGTTTATGTATCTTAGGTAAAGAATAGAATGTTGCAATGGTTGGGGTCGGATTGTAGAGGACTTTGAACTCTGCATCTGTTATGAGTTGTGACGTTTTCGCCTCCATGAGGATTTCGCGAAGTTGTAACTGATATGTTTTGGAGGGGTCTTGTTTAAGTACTTCGTATGTTTTGGTGTCCTCTAGGAGTCTCAGGCACATTTGCTTATAGTCAATGGTGTTCATGATCACAAGGTTGCCTCCTTTATCGGAGGGTTTGATTACAATCTCCTCTTTTGTTGTCAAATCTCTAAGGGCTTTGTTTTCTTGGGGTGTTAGATTTTGATTGAATCTGGACACCTGTACATTGATTTTTTCAATGTCATTACAGACAAGGTTCACAAATTTATCAATGTTGTGCAAAGTGACCAGTGGTGGGGTGAAAAGTGATTGGGGTTTCAAAGTGGAGGCAGGGGCTGAGAATGATTGGGCACCTGTCTGATTTTCAGATTCTAGTGCCATCAGTGCTTCGAGGGCTTCTCTTTCGCGGTTGGATAAGGTTCCTGGATTCTGCTGCTTATTTTTAAAAAATTTATGTAGCGCAAGCTTGCGAGCGAATAGGTTAATATCTTTTATCCACGTAAATTTATCGAAGCGTGGTGTTGGTGTAAAGGTTAGTCCTTTCTCCAATAGTTGAAGTTCATTGATGTGCAGGGTGATCTTGGAGAGATTCAGTATTTGTGGTTTGTTTGCTGATTCCTTTGTTTGTAGGCCCATTGACTCCTGTCCCGCAGCTGTGCCGGTCCTAAAAAAAGAGGTGGTTGTGGCATTTGTGGACAAGTCAGAGGAAGTGGGTGTTGTGGTTGTGGTAAATATTGGGCTTGAGGGGTAAGACCACTCGTGGTAGGTGCTGGTGTTTGGGTCACAGAGGTGGACGTGTTGTAAGGTAAGGATGGTAGTGATAATCCAAGGGATTGTGTAGTTGATTGTGTTGTAGGCCATTGTTGTTGTGGTTGTGCTTGGTAGCTTTGTGAATTTTGTGTGCGTGGCCTTCTCTGGAAGCGCCTATTCCTGGATTTGGATCTTTGGCGGGCTGGGCCACCTTGTTGGAAATTATTTGTAGGTGCTGGATTGTCGTCGATGCCTGAATAATCGGATTCAGATTGGTCTGAGAAGGAGGGTCTTTGAGAACGTGTCGGAGTAGTCCTATAGAAGTCGCCAGAGTCGAAGTCTTTCTTGTCTCGTATGTATTTACGATGCTTACGTTCTTTTAATTCAGACTGATAGATGTCCAGGTGTCTTTGTAAGCGAGTCTCGTAGTTCGTAAATTCGGGATTGCTGCTAAAGAACTTTATCTGTTCCAATTGGGTTTCTAATTGGGTGTTGAGTCTAGAAAAAACGATTCGTTCGTGATTTAGGAGGTATTCAAGCATTCGTATAGAATTGTTTGTCATCAGCTCATACCATCCTTTCATGAACTCAGTGTCTTCCTGGTGGGAGTTTGGTTTCAGGTTTATGCGTAGTCCTCTGTAAACTAGTTTTTGTTGAATATAAGTTTCCAAGCTGCTAATCTCCCACCAGGATCTGATGTAGTTTTTATAAGTTTTTTGCAATTCCTTGAAAGCAGTGTTGATGTCTACACTGTTTAAGGGTAGGTCGCTCAGGGAGAATACCTGTGTGGCCGCTGATAGGAGGGATTCATGAGACAGTTTATTTGCTAGGAAATTTGCCATTGCACAATTCGTGACTCATGGAGAATTCTTATCCCAGAATTTGTTCTGGGGTTAGGATCGAAGCTGAGAGGGATGACTCTCGGGTTTAGGATTCGGGTGATTGATCCCTATCCCAATAGGCAGTAATTCTTAAGTGTTTTTATATTGTTGCACTAGGCAACGATTACCAGTTCCCTATGGAATTTAAAACTTAACTTTTATTATTCAGAAATTAGTAACTACAAAACGTGCTGATATTTACAGTGCTATAATATTAAAAATAGTAGCAGCTGCGGGTTTCGCCGTAGTATAATGATCAGTATGTAGGATAACTAAAGCGCTGTTCACATGTGTGCGGTATGTGGTGGATCAATGGCGTAATAGCGCTATTGGAAAAATGATTTTCCAAACTAGGAGGAGAGTATAGTCCTCTTGTGATTATCGAGGTACATTATACTGACAGAACTTAGCGCTCACAAATTGATCACGGAGAGTCGGAACAGCGCTTTTAATACACAAGTCTTGAATGAGAGCTACTGTCTATGAAAGATCGCCGGCCGGCATTACATTGTATCAAAGCTCAATGATAAGACTTTAGTGTAAATGAGTGCATACAGCATAACTAAGTAGGCATTTAATTATCAGCAGTTTAGGACAACGCATTAAATAGGATCGAAGACGCAGCACCTAAGTGCCGTGCTGTGTGTCTGAATAAAGGATGGATTGCTGACAAGTAAAATATGCTCTAAGTTGAGTCTAAATGATACTATGTGCTGGACACCTCAAGCACTATTGTGTATTAGAGGTGCACAACGAGAAGTGTTGCGGTGCTAACTGTGTAAGATAGCCAAGCGGGTAGGCAGACTGCGGTACCCGTAGCTATTGTGGCAACCGCTTCCGATAATGCTGTATTCAGGTATACTGATATCTGGGATATATCACAGTCGTGATTAGGACATTGATAAAGATCGGTTTCCCATACTGCTAACTATGTTTAAAATGTCATGCCTGATGGACCTGACTAGTTTCGCCAGATACACTGGCGTTATCAAAGGTGGGCATCAAGGGGGGGTGGGGCTAAAGAAGGTATAAGTACTTTTAGTCCGTGATTTGACCCCCAGGTCAAAACAGTGTTGTCCTATGTAAGTGTGGTACCGTATCGAGGCTTGGATGTATCGGCCACATCCTGCCTCTGATTGGTTGGAGCCAGTTTCAATTCAAACTGGCCGGCGCGAAAAAAGGTTGAGCTACCGCCCTCTAGCCGTTGCCTGACATATCGTGCGCTAGTGCGCATGTCTTAGGACTTAGACGCTAGTGCACTGCGGCGGATGATTTGCGCATGTGCAGGCACTTAGTCTTTGTGTCAGAAAAATAGAAGGGGATTGAGGAACTGCGCATGTATATGGACTTAGTCTCAGTCCAGCATGATTAATGGACTGTGCCTGTTTTCGGACTTACTCTAGATCGCGGAAGACCGGGAGTTATGTAAAGGGTATATCATTAATGTTGCATCATTTTAATCAAATGGGTCTTGTCAAGTTTTAATTGGTAATGGATTTCAATGTAATACGTAGTACAGGTAATAGTGTACATGAATGTTGGTGTTCTTAGCATAAGAGAGAAATAGTAAGTATTACTAGGTTGTTATTATATGGTGATAGGTATAGTTGTGACACAACAGAAATTTATATCGTTAATTTTGTTATGGCAGAGAATCTCAAAATGAAGGCATTTGCATCGGAGATGTATTAGTTATTTAAAGCTCTAATGTTATTATATAATGATAGATGTTGTTTTGACGCAACAAGGATATTAGTCGATATAATTAATTTGGTTATAGCAATGAATCTCGAAGTGGAAATATTTGTTGGTACTTTTATAGGCTCTAATAACATCCATGTATCCATGCTGGACAGTAATCTCCCGGTCAGTATTAATTAGGAAGTGAAGGGGGGGGGAAATGGGGTTTGAAAATAATAAAATACACTGTTTGACCTTAAAAAATAGAACTGCAAACTGTAGTTTGATTATTTGTTTATTTATTTATTTATAAGAATGGTGTGAAGGTGAATCCCTCGTTTAGGCCGTTTGGGGACATTGTCTTAAGTCTGAAGATCCACTTGGCCTCGGCTTGGAGCAGCTTCTGGTCGAGATTTCCTCTTCGTGGTCCAAGAGTGATCTTTTGGATACCCCAAAAGGTAAGTCCCTTGGTATTACCCCCATGGGCTAGGTTCATATGCCGAGCAATACTTGTATCTGTTTTGGACCACGAAGAGGAAATCTCGACCAGAAGCTGCTCCAAGCCGAGGCCAAGTGGATCTTCAGACTTAAGACAATGTCCCCAAACGGCCTAAACGAGGGATTCACCTTCACACCATTCTTATAAATAAATAAATAAACAAATAATCAAACTACAGTTTGCAGTTCTATTTTTTAAGGTCAAACAGTGTATTTTATTATTTTCAAACCCCATTTCCCCCCCCCTTCACTTCCTAATTAATACTGACCGGGAGATTACTGTCCAGCATGGATACATGGATGTTATTAGAGCCTATAAAAGTACCAACAAATATTTCCACTTCGAGATTCATTGCTATAACCAAATTAATTATATCGACTAATATCCTTGTTGCGTCAAAACAACATCTATCATTATATAATAACATTAGAGCTTTAAATAACTAATACATCTCCGATGCAAATGCCTTCATTTTGAGATTCTCTGCCATAACAAAATTAACGATATAAATTTCTGTTGTGTCACAACTATACCTATCACCATATAATAACAACCTAGTAATACTTACTATTTCTCTCTTATGCTAAGAACACCAACATTCATGTACACTATTACCTGTACTACGTATTACATTGAAATCCATTACCAATTAAAACTTGACAAGACCCATTTGATTAAAATGATGCAACATTAATGATATACCCTTTACATAACTCCCGGTCTTCCGCGATCTAGAGTAAGTCCGAAAACAGGCACAGTCCATTAATCATGCTGGACTGAGACTAAGTCCATATACATGCGCAGTTCCTCAATCCCCTTCTATTTTTCTGACACAAAGACTAAGTGCCTGCACATGCGCAAATCATCCGCCGCAGTGCACTAGCGTCTAAGTCCTAAGACATGCGCACTAGCGCACGATATGTCAGGCAACGGCTAGAGGGCGGTAGCTCAACCTTTTTTCGCGCCGGCCAGTTTGAATTGAAACTGGCTCCAACCAATCAGAGGCAGGATGTGGCCGATACATCCAAGCCTCGATACGGTACCACACTTACATAGGACAACACTGTTTTGACCTGGGGGTCAAATCACGGACTAAAAGTACTTATACCTTCTTTAGCCCCACCCCCCCTTGATGCCCACCTTTGATAACGCCAGTGTATCTGGCGAAACTAGTCAGGTCCATCAGGCATGACATTTTAAACATAGTTAGCAGTATGGGAAACCGATCTTTATCAATGTCCTAATCACGACTGTGATATATCCCAGATATCAGTATACCTGAATACAGCATTATCGGAAGCGGTTGCCACAATAGCTACGGGTACCGCAGTCTGCCTACCCGCTTGGCTATCTTACACAGTTAGCACCGCAACACTTCTCGTTGTGCACCTCTAATACACAATAGTGCTTGAGGTGTCCAGCACATAGTATCATTTAGACTCAACTTAGAGCATATTTTACTTGTCAGCAATCCATCCTTTATTCAGACACACAGCACGGCACTTAGGTGCTGCGTCTTCGATCCTATTTAATGCGTTGTCCTAAACTGCTGATAATTAAATGCCTACTTAGTTATGCTGTATGCACTCATTTACACTAAAGTCTTATCATTGAGCTTTGATACAATGTAATGCCGGCCGGCGATCTTTCATAGACAGTAGCTCTCATTCAAGACTTGTGTATTAAAAGCGCTGTTCCGACTCTCCGTGATCAATTTGTGAGCGCTAAGTTCTGTCAGTATAATGTACCTCGATAATCACAAGAGGACTATACTCTCCTCCTAGTTTGGAAAATCATTTTTCCAATAGCGCTATTACGCCATTGATCCACCACATACCGCACACATGTGAACAGCGCTTTAGTTATCCTACATACTGATCATTATACTACGGCGAAACCCGCAGCTGCTACTATTTTTAATATTATAACACTGTAAATATCAGCACGTTTTGTAGTTACTAATTTCTGAATAATAAAAGTTAAGTTTTAAATTCCATAGGGAACTGGTAATCGTTGCCTAGTGCAACAATATAAAAACACTTAAGAATTACTGCCTATTGGGATAGGGATCAATCACCCGAATCCTAAACCCGAGAGTCATCCCTCTCAGCTTCGATCCTAACCCCAGAACAAATTCTGGGATAAGAATTCTCCATGAGTCACGAATTGTGCAATGGCAAATTTCCTAGCAAATAAACTGTCTCATGAATCCCTCCTATCAGCGGCCACACAGGTATTCTCCCTGAGCGACCTACCCTTAAACAGTGTAGACATCAACACTGCTTTCAAGGAATTGCAAAAAACTTATAAAAACTACATCAGATCCTGGTGGGAGATTAGCAGCTTGGAAACTTATATTCAACAAAAACTAGTTTACAGAGGACTACGCATAAACCTGAAACCAAACTCCCACCAGGAAGACACTGAGTTCATGAAAGGATGGTATGAGCTGATGACAAACAATTCTATACGAATGCTTGAATACCTCCTAAATCACGAACGAATCGTTTTTTCTAGACTCAACACCCAATTAGAAACCCAATTGGAACAGATAAAGTTCTTTAGCAGCAATCCCGAATTTACGAACTACGAGACTCGCTTACAAAGACACCTGGACATCTATCAGTCTGAATTAAAAGAACGTAAGCATCGTAAATACATACGAGACAAGAAAGACTTCGACTCTGGCGACATCTATAGGACTACTCCGACACGTTCTCAAAGACCCTCCTTCTCAGACCAATCTGAATCCGATTATTCAGGCATCGACGACAATCCAGCACCTACAAATAATTTCCAACAAGGTGGCCCAGCCCGCCAAAGATCCAAATCCAGGAATAGGCGCTTCCAGAGAAGGCCACGCACACAAAATTCACAAAGCTACCAAGCACAACCACAACAACAATGGCCTACAACACAATCAACTACACAATCCCTTGGATTATCACTACCATTCTTACCTTACAACACGTCCACCTCTGTGACCCAAACACCAGCACCTACCACGAGTGGTCTTACCCCTCAAGCCCAATATTTACCACAACCACAACACCCACTTCCTCTGACTTGTCCACAAATGCCACAACCACCTCTTTTTTTAGGACCGGCACAGCTGCGGGACAGGAGTCAATGGGCCTACAAACAAAGGAATCAGCAAACAAACCACAAATACTGAATCTCTCCAAGATCACCCTGCACATCAATGAACTTCAACTATTGGAGAAAGGACTAACCTTTACACCAACACCACGCTTCGATAAATTTACGTGGATAAAAGATATTAACCTATTCGCTCGCAAGCTTGCGCTACATAAATTTTTTAAAAATAAGCAGCAGAATCCAGGAACCTTATCCAACCGCGAAAGAGAAGCCCTCGAAGCACTGATGGCACTAGAATCTGAAAATCAGACAGGTGCCCAATCATTCTCAGCCCCTGCCTCCACTTTGAAACCCCAATCACTTTTCACCCCACCACTGGTCACTTTGCACAACATTGATAAATTTTTGAACCTTGTCTGTAATGACATTGAAAAAATCAATGTACAGGTGTCCAGATTCAATCAAAATCTAACACCCCAAGAAAACAAAGCCCTTAGAGATTTGACAACAAAAGAGGAGATTGTAATCAAACCCTCCGATAAAGGAGGCAACCTTGTGATCATGAACACCATTGACTATAAGCAAATGTGCCTGAGACTCCTAGAGGACACCAAAACATACGAAGTACTTAAACAAGACCCCTCCAAAACATATCAGTTACAACTTCGCAAAATCCTCATGGAGGCGAAAACGTCACAACTCATAACAGATGCAGAGTTCAAAGTCCTCTACAATCCGACCCCAACCATTGCAACATTCTATTCTTTACCTAAGATACATAAACAAAAATCACCAATACCGGGAAGACCAATAGTGTCTGGAAATGGCAATCTCACCGAAACAGCCAGCCAATATGTCGATCAGATACTATTTCCATTTGTGGAGACACTACCATCTTTTCTTAAGGACACTACGTCAACAGTCACTAAACTACAGGATGTCTCAGTCTCCCCTTCTGTCAAATTGGCCAGTCTAGACGTAGAGGCCCTATACACCAGTATCAAGCACGAATTTGGCCTGAAAGCGGTTGAACATTATCTGTCCTCCCGAGGGAACTCATTTATCCCCCACAACCAATTCGTCATAAAATTACTTCATTTTCTCCTTACACACAATTACTTCGTTTTCGATAAACGTTTCTTTCTACAGAAAAATGGCACAGCTATGGGCACTAGCTGTGCCCCTACATATGCCAACCTCTACCTTGGTTGGTGGGAGGCCACGTTTGTTTTCACAGAAGAAATGCAAGAATACACTGATCACGTTTTGTTCTGGGGACGCTACATCGATGACATCCTGATACTTTGGGATGGAGATGTAGCGTCCTTCAGGAACTTCGTCAAAGCCTTAAACAATAACCACATAAATCTCTTACTAACCAGTGAAATCAATGAGGACATGATAAATTTCCTGGACCTAACAATTGGCAAAGATCACAACGGCAACATTACAACCAATATCTACAGGAAACCTACGGCCACCACAAGTTTCCTAAACTGGAATAGCTACCATCCTGCCCCCCTTAAAAGAGGAATTCCAATAGGCCAATATCTTAGAGCACGTAGGAACTGCTCAACGGAGGATACTTTTTTGAAAGAATGCAATGTGCTTTATGAGAAATTCCGTAGCAGAGGCTACCCAAAACGCGTACTTCACCGAGCTTTCCATCGAGCCAGAACAACAAACAGGACCGAATTACTCAACCCCCGAACCAATAACACTTCTAAGCGCTTGATTCGTTGCATCGGTACATACGATGTTGCGCACCATCAAATTCGCCAAACCTTAACACAATATTGGCCAATCCTCCAGGCAGACCCTGACCTAAGAGAAATAATTACTGAGACACCAAACATCACCTACCGCAGAGGCAAGAACCTTAAGGACTTTCTAGTCCACAGCCACTTTACCGAAACGAATGCCACTCAACCAGGAACCTGGTTGAGATCCAAAATTCAGGGGTCATATCCATGTGGTAATTGTACTTATTGTAAATTTTTACCAAAAATGAAGTCTTTTATTAACCCCTCGGACAATCATGAGTACCACATTAGGGAATTCATCAATTGCCAAACGCAAGGATTAGTATATGCTGCTAAATGTCCATGCTCTCTTTTGTACATAGGAAAAACGATCCAACAGTTTAAAAATCGCATAGGTTCACACCTGAGCAACATTCGAACCAAAACAGATACAAGTATTGCTCGGCATATGAACCTAGCCCATGGGGGTAATACCAAGGGACTTACCTTTTGGGGTATCCAAAAGATCACTCTTGGACCACGAAGAGGAAATCTCGACCAGAAGCTGCTCCAAGCCGAGGCCAAGTGGATCTTCAGACTTAAGACAATGTCCCCAAACGGCCTAAACGAGGGATTCACCTTCACACCATTCTTATAAATAAATAAATAAACAAATAATCAAACTACAGTTTGCAGTTCTATTTTTTAAGGTCAAACAGTGTATTTTATTATTTTCAAACCCCATTTCCCCCCCCCTTCACTTCCTAATTAATACTGACCGGGAGATTACTGTCCAGCATGGATACATGGATGTTATTAGAGCCTATAAAAGTACCAACAAATATTTCCACTTCGAGATTCATTGCTATAACCAAATTAATTATATCGACTAATATCCTTGTTGCGTCAAAACAACATCTATCATTATATAATAACATTAGAGCTTTAAATAACTAATACATCTCCGATGCAAATGCCTTCATTTTGAGATTCTCTGCCATAACAAAATTAACGATATAAATTTCTGTTGTGTCACAACTATACCTATCACCATATAATAACAACCTAGTAATACTTACTATTTCTCTCTTATGCTAAGAACACCAACATTCATGTACACTATTACCTGTACTACGTATTACATTGAAATCCATTACCAATTAAAACTTGACAAGACCCATTTGATTAAAATGATGCAACATTAATGATATACCCTTTACATAACTCCCGGTCTTCCGCGATCTAGAGTAAGTCCGAAAACAGGCGCAGTCCATTAATCATGCTGGACTGAGACTAAGTCCATATACATGCGCAGTTCCTCAATCCCCTTCTATTTTTCTGACACAAAGACTAAGTGCCTGCACATGCGCAAATCATCCGCCGCAGTGCACTAGCGTCTAAGTCCTAAGACATGCGCACTAGCGCACGATATGTCAGGCAACGGCTAGAGGGCGGTAGCTCAACCTTTTTTCGCGCCCGCCAGTTTGAATTGAAACTGGCTCCAACCAATCAGAGGCAGGATGTGGCCGATACATCCAAGCCTCGATACGGTACCACACTTACATAGGACAACACTGTTTTGACCTGGGGGTCAAATCACGGACTAAAAGTACTTATACCTTCTTTAGCCCCACCCCCCCTTGATGCCCACCTTTGATAACGCCAGTGTATCTGGCGAAACTAGTCAGGTCCATCAGGCATGACATTTTAAACATAGTTAGCAGTATGGGAAACCGATCTTTATCAATGTCCTAATCACGACTGTGATATATCCCAGATATCAGTATACCTGAATACAGCATTATCGGAAGCGGTTGCCACAATAGCTACGGGTACCGCAGTCTGCCTACCCGCTTGGCTATCTTACACAGTTAGCACCGCAACACTTCTCGTTGTGCACCTCTAATACACAATAGTGCTTGAGGTGTCCAGCACATAGTATCATTTAGACTCAACTTAGAGCATATTTTACTTGTCAGCAATCCATCCTTTATTCAGACACACAGCACGGCACTTAGGTGCTGCGTCTTCGATCCTATTTAATGCGTTGTCCTAAACTGCTGATAATTAAATGCCTACTTAGTTATGCTGTATGCACTCATTTACACTAAAGTCTTATCATTGAGCTTTGATACAATGTAATGCCGGCCGGCGATCTTTCATAGACAGTAGCTCTCATTCAAGACTTGTGTATTAAAAGCGCTGTTCCGACTCTCCGTGATCAATTTGTGAGCGCTAAGTTCTGTCAGTATAATGTACCTCGATAATCACAAGAGGACTATACTCTCCTCCTAGTTTGGAAAATCATTTTTCCAATAGCGCTATTACGCCATTGATCCACCACATACCGCACACATGTGAACAGCGCTTTAGTTATCCTACATACTGATCATTATACTACGGCGAAACCCGCAGCTGCTACTATTTTTAATATTATAGCACTGTAAATATCAGCACGTTTTGTAGTTACTAATTTCTGAATAATAAAAGTTAAGTTTTAAATTCCATAGGGAACTGGTAATCGTTGCCTAGTGCAACAATATAAAAACACTTAAGAATTACTGCCTATTGGGATAGGGATCAATCACCAGAAATGAAATTCAGTGCGGATTGGATGACAGGCACCCTAGGCACCCAGGATCAGCTTTAGTTTCACGTGTATCTCTTAAGCCGGCAGAGAAAACCCACCTGATATGCGCTCCACACAATTGAATAGAGACGCCGTTGATTTTCTATGGGAATTGCAGAAATGACTTCTAAGCCTCAAAATAATGACTATTTTTCCTAAGGTGGTAGGAATGAAACTCAGTGCGGGCTGGATGGGGTCCCCCTGGGCACCGCAGACCTAAGCTTGTTTAACTCCTACCTCTTAAAGGGACCGAGAAAAAATGACCTTTTCTGCACTCCAATGTAAGTCAATGGGGCGATTTTTTGGCTATGTGCTAGAAATGAAATGCAGTGCGGATTGGATGACAGGCACCCTAGGCACCCAGGATCAGCTTTAGTTTCACGTGTATCTCTTAAGCCGGCAGAGAAAACCCACCTGATATGCGCTCCACACAATTGAATAGAGACGCCGTTGATTTTCTATGGGAATTGCAGAAATGACTTCTAAGCCTCAAAATAATGACTTTTTTTCCTAAGGTGGTAGGAATGAAACTCAGTGCGGGCTGGATGGGGTCCCCCCTGGGCACCGCAGACCTAAGCTTGTTTAACTCCTACCTCTTAAAGGGACCGAGAAAAAATGACCTTTTCTGCACTCCAATGTAAGTCAATGGGGCAATTTTTTGGCTATGTGCTAGAAATGAAATTCAGTGCGGATTGGATGACAGGCACCCTAGGCACCCAGGATCAGCTTTAGTTTCACGTGTATCTCTTAAGCCGGCAGAGAAAACCCACCTTATATGCGCTCCACACAATTGAATAGAGACGCCGTTGATTTTCTATGGGAATTGCAGAAATGACTTCTAAGCCTCAAAATAATGACTTTTTTTCCTAAGGTGGTAGGAATGAAACTCAGTGCGGGCTGGATGGGGTCCCCCCTGGGCACCGCAGACCTAAGCTTGTTTAACTCCTACCTCTTAAAGGGACCGAGAAAAAATGACCTTTTCTGCACTCCAATGTAAGTCAATGGGGCGATTTTTTGGCTATGTGCTAGAAATGAAATGCAGTGCGGATTGGATGACAGGCACCCTAGGCACCCAGGATCGGCTTTAGTTTTACGTGTATCTCTTAAGCCGGCAGAGAAAACCCACCTGATATGCGCTCCACACAATTGAATAGAGACGCCGTTGATTTTCTATGGGAATTGCAGAAATGACTTCTAAGCCTCAAAATAATGACTTTTTTTCCTAAGGTGGTAGGAATGAAACTCAGTGCGGGCTGGATGGGGTCCCCCCTGGGCACCGCAGACCTAAGCTTGTTTAACTCCTACCTCTTAAAGGGACCGAGAAAAAATGACCTTTTCTGCACTCCAATGTAAGTCAATGGGGCGATTTTTTGGCTATGTGCTAGAAATGAAATGCAGTGCGGATTGGATGACAGGCACCCTAGGCACCCAGGATCGGCTTTAGTTTCACGTGTATCTCTTAAGCCGGCAGAGAAAACCCACCTTATATGCGCTCCACACAATTGAATAGAGACGCCGTTGATTTTCTATGGGAATTGCAGAAATGACTTCTAAGCCTCAAAATAATGACTTTTTTTCCTAAGGTGGTAGGAATGAAACTCAGTGCGGGCTGGATGGGGTCCCCCCTGGGCACCGCAGACCTAAGCTTGTTTAACTCCTACCTCTTAAAGGGACCGAGAAAAAATGACCTTTTCTGCACTCCAATGTAAGTCAATGGGGCGATTTTTTGGCTATGTGCTAGAAATGAAATGCAGTGCGAATTGGATGACAGGCACCCTAGGCACCCAGGATCGGCTTTAGTTTCACGTGTATCTCTTAAGCCGGCAGAGAAAACCCACCTGATATGCGCTCCACACAATTGAATAGAGACGCCGTTGATTTTCTATGGGAATTGCAGAAATGACTTCTAAGCCTCAAAATAATGACTTTTTTTCCTAAGGTGGTAGGAATGAAACTCAGTGCGGGCTGGATGGGGTCCCCCCTGGGCACCGCAGACCTAAGCTTGTTTAACTCCTACCTCTTAAAGGGACCGAGAAAAAATGACCTTTTCTGCACTCCAATGTAAGTCAATGGGGCGATTTTTTGGCTATGTGCTAGAAATGAAATGCAGTGCGGATTGGATGACAGGCACCCTAGGCACCCAGGATCGGCTTTAGTTTCACGTGTATCTCTTAAGCCGGCAGAGAAAACCCACCTTATATGCGCTCCACACAATTGAATAGAGACGCCGTTGATTTTCTATGGGAATTGCAGAAATGACTTCTAAGCCTCAAAATAATGACTTTTTTCCTAAGGTGGTAGGAATGAAACTCAGTGCGGGCTGGATGGGGTCCCCCCTGGGCACCGCAGACCTAAGCTTGTTTAACTCCTACCTCTTAAAGGGACCGAGAAAAAATGACCTTTTCTGCACTCCAATGTAAGTCAATGGGGCGATTTTTTGGCTATGTGCTAGAAATGAAATGCAGTGCGGATTGGATGATAGGCACCCTAGGCACCCAGGATCGGCTTTAGTTTCACGTGTATCTCTTAAGCCGGCAGAGAAAACCCACTAGATATGCGCTCCACACAATTGAATAGAGACGCCGTTGATTTTCTATGGGAATTGCAGAAATGACTTCTAAGCCTCAAAATAATGACTTTTTTTCCTAAGGTGGTAGGAATGAAACTCAGTGCGGGCTGGATGGGGTCCCCCCTGGGCACCGCAGACCTAAGCTTGTTTAACTCCTACCTCTTAAAGGGACCGAGAAAAAATGACCTTTTCTGCACTCCAATGTAAGTCAATGGGGCGATTTTTTGGCTATGTGCTAGAAATGAAATTCAGTGCGGATTGGATGACAGGCACCCTAGGCACCCAGGATCAGCTTTAGTTTCACGTGTATCTCTTAAGCCGGCAGAGAAAACCCACCTTATATGCGCTCCACACAATTGAATAGAGACGCCGTTGATTTCTATGGGAATTGCAGAAATGACTTCTAAGCCTCAAAATAATGACTTTTTTTCCTAAGGTGGTAGGAATGAAACTCAGTGCGGGCTGGATGGGGTCCCCCCTGGGCACCGCAGACCTAAGCTTGTTTAACTCCTACCTCTTAAAGGGACCGAGAAAAAATGACCTTTTCTGCACTCCAATGTAAGTCAATGGGGCGATTTTTTGGCTATGTGCTAGAAATGAAATGCAGTGCGGATTGGATGACAGGCACCCTAGGCACCCAGGATCGGCTTTAGTTTCACGTGTATCTCTTAAGCCGGCAGAGAAAACCCACCTTATATGCGCTCCACACAATTGAATAGAGACGCCGTTGATTTTCTATGGGAATTGCAGAAATGACTTCTAAGCCTCAAAATAATGACTTTTTTTCCTAAGGTGGTAGGAATGAAACTCAGTGCGGGCTGGATGGGGTCCCCCCTGGGCACCGCAGACCTAAGCTTGTTTAACTCCTACCTCTTAAAGGGACCGAGAAAAAATGACCTTTTCTGCACTCCAATGTAAGTCAATGGGGCGATTTTTTGGCTATGTGCTAGAAATGAAATGCAGTGCGGATTGGATGACAGGCACCCTAGGCACCCAGGATCGGCTTTAGTTTCACGTGTATCTCTTAAGCCGGCAGAGAAAACCCACCTGATATGCGCTCCACATAATTGAATAGAGACGCCGTTGATTTTCTATGGGAATTGCAGAAATGACTTCTAAGCCTCAAAATAATGACTTTTTTTCCTAAGGTGGTAGGAATGAAACTCAGTGCGGGCTGGATGGGGTCCCCCCTGGGCACCGCAGACCTAAGCTTGTTTAACTCCTACCTCTTAAAGGGACCGAGAAAAAATGACCTTTTCTGCACTCCAATGTAAGTCAATGGGGCGATTTTTTGGCTATGTGCTAGAAATGAAATGCAGTGCGGATTGGATGACAGGCACCCTAGGCACCCAGGATCGGCTTTAGTTTCACGTGTATCTCTTAAGCCGGCAGAGAAAACCCACCTGATATGCGCTCCACACAATTGAATAGAGACGCCGTTGATTTTCTATGGGAATTGCAGAAATGACTTCTAAGCCTCAAAATAATGACTTTTTTTCCTAAGGTGGTAGGAATGAAACTCAGTGCGGGCTGGATGGGGTCCCCCCTGGGCACCGCAGACCTAAGCTTGTTTAACTCCTACCTCTTAAAGGGACCGAGAAAAAATGACCTTTTCTGCACTCCAATGTAAGTCAATGGGGCGATTTTTGGGCTATGTGCTAGAAATGAAATGCAGTGCGGATTGGATGATAGGCACCCTAGGCACCCAGGATCGGCTTTAGTTTCACGTGTATCTCTTAAGCCGGCAGAGAAAACCCACTAGATATGCGCTCCACACAATTGAATAGAGACGCCGTTGATTTTCTATGGGAATTGCAGAAATGACTTCTAAGCCTCAAAATAATGACTTTTTTTCCTAAGGTGGTAGGAATGAAACTCAGTGCGGGCTGGATGAGGTCCCCCCTGGGCACCGCAGACCTAAGCTTGTTTAACTCCTACCTCTTAAAGGGACCGAGAAAAAATGACCTTTTCTGCACTCCAATGTAAGTCAATGGGGCGATTTTTTGGCTATGTGCTAGAAATGAAATTCAGTGCGGATTGGATGACAGGCACCCTAGGCACCCAGGATCAGCTTTAGTTTCACGTGTATCTCTTAAGCCGGCAGAGAAAACCCACCTTATATGCGCTCCACACAATTGAATAGAGACGCCGTTGATTTTCTATGGGAATTGCAGAAATGACTTCTAAGCCTCAAAATAATGACTTTTTTTCCTAAGGTGGTAGGAATGAAACTCAGTGCGGGCTGGATGGGGTCCCCCCTGGGCACCGCAGACCTAAGCTTGTTTAACTCCTACCTCTTAAAGGGACCGAGAAAAAATGACCTTTTCTGCACTCCAATGTAAGTCAATGGGGCGATTTTTTGGCTATGTGCTAGAAATGAAATGCAGTGCGGATTGGATGACAGGCACCCTAGGCACCCAGGATCGGCTTTAGTTTCACGTGTATCTCTTAAGCCGGCAGAGAAAACCCACCTGATATGCGCTCCACACAATTGAATAGAGACGCCGTTGATTTTCTATGGGAATTGCAGAAATGACTTCTAAGCCTCAAAATAATGACTTTTTTTCCTAAGGTGGTAGGAATGAAACTCAGTGCGGGCTGGATGGGGTCCCCCCTGGGCACCGCAGACCTAAGCTTGTTTAACTCCTACCTCTTAAAGGGACCGAGAAAAAATGACCTTTTCTGCACTCCAATGTAAGTCAATGGGGCGATTTTTTGGCTATGTGCTAGAAATGAAATGCAGTGCGGATTGGATGACAGGCACCCTAGGCACCCAGGATCGGCTTTAGTTTCACGTGTATCTCTTAAGCCGGCAGAGAAAACCCACCTGATATGCGCTCCACACAATTGAATAGAGACGCCGTTGATTTTCTATGGGAATTGCAGAAATGACTTCTAAGCCTCAAAATAATGACTTTTTTTCCTAAGGTGGTAGGAATGAAACTCAGTGCGGGCTGGATGGGGTCCCCCCTGGGCACCGCAGACCTAAGCTTGTTTAACTCCTACCTCTTAAAGGGACCGAGAAAAAATGACCTTTTCTGCACTCCAATGTAAGTCAATGGGGCGATTTTTTGGCTATGTGCTAGAAATGAAATGCAGTGCGGATTGGATGACAGGCACCCTAGGCACCCAGGATCGGCTTTAGTTTCACGTGTATCTCTTAAGCCGGCAGAGAAAACCCACCTGATATGCGCTCCACACAATTGAATAGAGACGCCGTTGATTTTCTATGGGAATTGCAGAAATGACTTCTAAGCCTCAAAATAATGACTTTTTTTCCTAAGGTGGTAGGAATGAAACTCAGTGCGGGCTGGATGGGGTCCCCCCTGGGCACCGCAGACCTAAGCTTGTTTAACTCCTACCTCTTAAAGGGACCGAGAAAAAATGACCTTTTCTGCACTCCAATGTAAGTCAATGGGGCGATTTTTTGGCTATGTGCTAGAAATGAAATGCAGTGCGGATTGGATGACAGGCACCCTAGGCACCCAGGATCGGCTTTAGTTTCACGTGTATCTCTTAAGCCGGCAGAGAAAACCCACCTGATATGCGCTCCACACAATTGAATAGAGACGCCGTTGATTTTCTATGGGAATTGCAGAAATGACTTCTAAGCCTCAAAATAATGACTTTTTTTCCTAAGGTGGTAGGAATGAAACTCAGTGCGGGCTGGATGGGGTCCCCCCTGGGCACCGCAGACCTAAGCTTGTTTAACTCCTACCTCTTAAAGGGACCGAGAAAAAATGACCTTTTCTGCACCCCAATGTAAGTCAATGGGGCGATTTTTTGGCTATGTGCTAGAAATGAAATGCAGTGCGGATTGGATGACAGGCACCCTAGGCACCCAGGATCGGCTTTAGTTTCACGTGTATCTCTTAAGCCGGCAGAGAAAACCCACCTGATATGCGCTCCACACAATTGAATAGAGACGCCGTTGATTTTCTATGGGAATTGCAGAAATGACTTCTAAGCCTCAAAATAATGACTTTTTTTCCTAAGGTGGTAGGAATGAAACTCAGTGCGGGCTGGATGGGGTCCCCCCTGGGCACCGCAGACCTAAGCTTGTTTAACTCCTACCTCTTAAAGGGACCGAGAAAAAATGACCTTTTCTGCACTCCAATGTAAGTCAATGGGGCGATTTTTTGGCTATGTGCTAGAAATGAAATGCAGTGCGGATTGGATGACAGGCACCCTAGGCACCCAGGATCGGCTTTAGTTTCACGTGTATCTCTTAAGCCGGCAGAGAAAACCCACCTGATATGCGCTCCACACAATTGAATAGAGACGCCGTTGATTTTCTATGGGAATTGCAGAAATGACTTCTAAGCCTCAAAATAATGACTTTTTTTCCTAAGGTGGTAGGAATGAAACTCAGTGCGGGCTGGATGGGGTCCCCCCTGGGCACCGCAGACCTAAGCTTGTTTAACTCCTACCTCTTAAAGGGACCGAGAAAAAATGACCTTTTCTGCACTCCAATGTAAGTCAATGGGGCGATTTTTTGGCTATGTGCTAGAAATGAAATGCAGTGCGGATTGGATGACAGGCACCCTAGGCACCCAGGATCGGCTTTAGTTTCACGTGTATCTCTTAAGCCGGCAGAGAAAACCCACCTGATATGCGCTCCACACAATTGAATAGAGACGCCGTTGATTTTCTATGGGAATTGCAGAAATGACTTCTAAGCCTCAAAATAATGACTTTTTTTCCTAAGGTGGTAGGAATGAAACTCAGTGCGGGCTGGATGGGGTCCCCCCTGGGCACCGCAGACCTAAGCTTGTTTAACTCCTACCTCTTAAAGGGACCGAGAAAAAATGACCTTTTCTGCACTCCAATGTAAGTCAATGGGGCGATTTTTTGGCTATGTGCTAGAAATGAAATGCAGTGCGGATTGGATGACAGGCACCCTAGGCACCCAGGATCGGCTTTAGTTTCACGTGTATCTCTTAAGCCGGCAGAGAAAACCCACCTGATATGCGCTCCACACAATTGAATAGAGACGCCGTTGATTTTCTATGGGAATTGCAGAAATGACTTCTAAGCCTCAAAATAATGACTTTTTTTCCTAAGGTGGTAGGAATGAAACTCAGTGCGGGCTGGATGGGGTCCCCCCTGGGCACCGCAGACCTAAGCTTGTTTAACTCCTACCTCTTAAAGGGACCGAGAAAAAATGACCTTTTCTGCACTCCAATGTAAGTCAATGGGGCGATTTTTTGGCTATGTGCTAGAAATGAAATGCAGTGCGGATTGGATGACAGGCACCCTAGGCACCCAGGATCGGCTTTAGTTTCACGTGTATCTCTTAAGCCGGCAGAGAAAACCCACCTGATATGCGCTCCACACAATTGAATAGAGACGCCGTTGATTTTCTATGGGAATTGCAGAAATGACTTCTAAGCCTCAAAATAATGACTTTTTTTCCTAAGGTCAG